>NC_080474.1:15792500-16035000 GCF_030265055.1 Doryrhamphus excisus
CTACCCTGGGCAAGAAGAAAATGCCATGAAATCCAACAGTGTTGGGGATATTAGACAAGCTTCATTCTGGCAGAGACATGGATTTACATAAATAAGTAGTTTGATACGTGGAAACAAGAAGAAGAAAGAGAGGAAGAAAGAATGGGGCAAAACAAAAGTGAGCGCAAATGATTTGAACCATTAAAACCACATTGAAGAAAGAAATATATATACTGGTAACTTTCCTGAATAAAATTGCATATTAAAAAAGCTATATATTTATTTTGATAAAAATCATAACCTTACAAGAATAAAGTAATATTTGTTCCACAAGTTATTTGTTTTTTTCTCATTATTTAATGACCTAATTATTTTTTTGTAGTGTCATTACTTTTGTCACTGTCCCACATGCCGCAACAAAAAAATGGCGTTTTCTAATAACATTGTCACTCAGGCATTAGGCAAAAAAAAGTAATTGTCTGGGACCCCAACATTTCCAGGGGTCCCTAAATCCACCCATCCACCATCCACCCATTTTCTATGTCTCTTATCCTCACTACAGTCGTGGGTATGCTGGAGCCTATCCCAGCTGTCTTTGGGAAAGAGGCGGGGTACACCCTGGACTGGTCGTCAGCCAATCACAGGGCACATATAGACAAACAACCATTCACACTCACATTCATGAGTCGAATCGAACCCAGGTCTGTTTGGCCTACATGCTAACCACCACCATTCCATGTTACTGTGCATGTGCATTTATTCCATAAGACGGGGGGAAAACGAACTTATCTAGGTGCTTTAGCGAAAACTGATGCAGTGGGGAGGAGCAGAAGATGAGAGGGAGCGTTTTTTTTTTTTTTTTTTCACCAGAAGAATTTTAAGGACTTTATGTAGCTCAGGAAATAGAATAATTTTCTCATATTCACACAAGTTAGTAGATGATAAACATTAATATTTAAAATTGTTTTTTAGCAGGAGTAAATAAACATGGCAACGAAACTAGCAACTTACACTGATTGATATATGTAAGAGATTTCAAAAGTAGGACAATTGCATTTAAATTCCAATGCAATGACACAATGAAACAGAAGGAGCACGTCTAGGTGGGAGCAAAATATTGCAACACGAAAAAGTATAACAAATAAAAAAATCACTTAATTCTTGGAATATTTTTTGTAGTAATATTGTGACTTAAAATCCATTGTATCCCTCAAAATATTAAGGTTAAATTTATATTTGTAACTTTTTTCTTATAATATTACAACTTGATTTTAATTAGGTTTTTTTTCTTTCTATAACGGTATTATTACTTTGTCAAATTACTTACTAATGTGACTTCTCAACAACTACCATTGTTACTTCTTTCCAGTACAAGTCTTGGTGATGCTGCTCGGTATAAAATGGCTGCAGGAGAAGTAGTAGTAGCAAGTAGCAAGGAGCAAGGAGGTAAATGAGGCTGCTTTCCCTGGCTGTGTATAAAGTGGGCTCTAGGGGAGTGACAGAGGTCCTCTGGACCAAAGCATGTGATCAATACTGCCTTGGGTTCCCTCATTACCAGAGTAGACCTGATTGTGTTTACCATACAATAGACTCAATGGCGTCAAACTCTGCTGTGTTTTGTGTGTTTGTGTGTGTGTACAAAATAAGGCACCCTGACATGTATTTTTCTTCAGTTTGTATCCTCTGCAGAGCATGTAATAAATGCACAGCTCTTGCTGCACACTTTTTTCATCCAATCCTCACTTTGAGAACTTCCCTAGTAGTGCACTTAGAAGACTGTACCTCTTGTCGTGTTTTTTTTTTTTGTGCACAAAAGATGGAAGCCCAGCAGCCAGAGCTACGCAGTCCCACTTGTGCTCGTTGATTGCTTTAGCAGTTTGCGACACGCTTCCCACCTTCCCCAACACTCAATCGTGCTCACTCAGGTGTGCGCCACAGCCGTATTAATGCACGAGGCTGGTTTCCATTCCGCAATAAGTTTTACTGACCCTACACACAAGCCATGCTTGATATCTCTTAAAATGTTCTGAAACGGGTGCTATATGACCTGAAGAAGAAAACAAATAACAGGTCAAGCATTAAGAACACTTACACAATCAATGAGAACAGTATACAGTATACTGTATACAAAACTGTAGTGAGACCAGCCATGTTGTTTGGTCTAGAGCAGGGGTCGGCAACCTTTACTATGAAAAGAGCCATTTCACCCACTTGCCCACTAAAGAAAAATAGCCTGGAGCCGCAAAACGTTGTATGTTTAAAACAACATTGGAGGGAATTTGGGGGTGTCAAAGTAGTTCAGATAAAAAAAAGACGAGTTGGAGTACTCTTGCTAGTACTGGAGATAAACTTTTGTTTTTAAATGAGCTCTAATTTATTTTTTAGAATCGTCAAATAACTCATTAATAATTAATAACTCAAATAACTCAAAGTATTACTCATTTCCCTTCATGTTAACCTGTCAGAGAGAACTGGATAGCATCCTGTCTGCTCATTCAGTCACCAGTCAGAACTCAGTCAGGATGCATTCATGGTCTCACACAAAGTTGGATTTTTGTAAACTCATAATGAAGATGTGCATTTTCACCACACGGGTGCTAAAAAATATTCAAGCATTGCAAAGGGAGCCGCAACAAAGAGGCTGGAGAGCCACATGCGGCTCTGGAGCCGCGGGTTGCTGACCCCTGGTCTAGAGACAGTGCCACTGAAGAAAAGACAGGAAGCAGAACTGGAGGTAGCAGAGATGAGGATGCTGAAATTCTCATTGGGAGTGACCAGGATGGATAGGATCATGAACGAGTACATCAGAAGGACATTACAGGGACATGTTAGAGGCCTTGGAGATAAAGTCAGAGAGATGGTTGGGACATGTCCAGAGGAGAGATAGTGAATATATTGGTAGAAGGATGCTGCGTTTAGAGATACCAGGTACGAGGCGTAGAGGAAAACCAAAAAGGAGGCTCATGAATGTAGTAAAGGAGGATATGAGGGTAGTGTGAGATGTAGAAGACATAGTTGGATGGAGGAGATTGATTTGCTGTGGCGACCCCTGAAGGGAAAAGCTGAAAGAGAAAGAAGAAGACACAATCAAGCAGAACAGCTGCACGTTTGAATGAAATAATCATGATAGTAGTGCTATTATTACTAACAATAATAATAACCAAACCTTCAATTAAGTGTTTTACTTTATCTTTGTTTGTACATACATGTACATGTATGTACAGCTTGTGCCAATTATGGCTGTATTTGCCGTGACTGGCTGCTGGTCGGCGCTGTTTATGTAAACATAAACTCGAGTTTATGTAAAGTGTGTTCATACAATATGTGCCTATGTTGCATAGGTTTTTTTTTTTACCAGTTCCACACTACTGTACACCTTAGGAGCTTAGTCTGGAATTGTCTCTCCCCTCTCCTCTTGTTGTTCTCTTTCCTCTCCCCCCCCTTTTTTATGGCACCCAACCATCCTGCCCTGCTTACTTCCCGTTTTATCAAATGGTATGTTGTATATGAATGGACGGGGGTCTGCACAATTTCGGTTGTGCCTTTGGTTAGATGATGAGTGAAGATCATCATGGGGTAAACTGTGCTCTTATTTTGAAGGATTTTATGTCACCAGAGTATGTTACGAGTGTAGAGAATGTGTATTTATGGTTAACTCCATTGTCCGTTTTTGGACACTTTCTCATGCTACCAAATGAGAAGGTGTGTCTACTCATTTAATGTATGTGATACAAGAGCTATTAAAGAATTGTGAATAAGGCAATCATGTTCGGTTTTGAGCAATGGCAATTTAACAGTTTTCTATTCTGTGTCCCGTTCATTAAATATACAGTGTATGTTTCAAATGAGAACAGCCAGCAGCATACATTAGAGGCTACTTGCATAAAGATGAATGGGTTGTGCCCGTATGTATCCATGCATTCTAAATGATACATACATCCCTCCTATGGAATGCCTCCAATGTAGCATGATGAGTCTCACAAAAGGCAATTAAAGTAATGTTTGTGTATGTGACACTTTCATTCTCTCCGAGTCCCTTTTCCCTTTTAGAATGCTAATGACACATTTGCCTAAGAGGCTTCCTTCAGCCTCTCGTTGTCACAAACAACATTTTTCTCTTTTAAAGGCCTTGGCGTAAAATTTCCAGACCTCCTCTGACCTCGAGACCCTTGTTGTCTAGGCACAAATAAAAGCCTGACAATAACGGGATAGAACCGACGTTCTCCCACTGGCCCCCAGCTTTTCCTCCTCTGACATCCATTCATTGCAATTTTCCTCTGATTTTCTATTTGAAAACCCTCAAAAAACCCAATAAAATGTGTTCCTCACTTGTTAGTGTCCTCTTTTTTTGAGGAGGCTCTCTCATCAAAAACGGAGGGCTTTCAAGAGTGTGTTGAAAAGAAACCGACACTTGTAAATATCACGGAGAAGTCCCTTGGTTCACTTGTAATGCTCACCTGTTCCAATTGCTTTAAGTGAGCGATATGTATAATATTCTCAAAGGGTACGACGCTTTTCACATATTTATGTCATCCGCAAGTATCTAGTGTATTTTTACCTTTTGATATGGTGGAAATCAAATTAAAACATGTTTGTCACTTTCTTTTTTTATTATTAAAGACCTGTAGACATTAAATAACACCCCTATATTCTAACTTTATACTTGCATCACAAGTATAAAGACATGATAAGCAATAATAAGACATGGTAACTCACCGTTAATACAGGAAACGTTCCTTGTTGCTATAATACCTCAAACGTAATGTGGTTCGATCACATGGCGTTAATAAAAGCATGGACGTCAGCCTGTCATCCATTGTCACAATGATGTTTATCAGTAGATTCATATACACGACAGCCAGCATTAATCTTAATAATCATTAATCGAGCATTAATCTGCCCTACGTAGACGTACACTTCAACAATACTGCCATCATAATTTACACCACATTGCACACTGTTTATAGGATATAGGATCTCTGAAATACCACAAGACTACCACTGCTTTAACAATGACTACTAAGCTAACGAGGTAGCCTCCAATTTATTCATTCATTTTCTACCGCAAAGACAGCCTCCAATTTATTTATTCTAAATTTAAGAATATTTTTTGGATGTGAAGAAAGACTAAATAAAAAGCCCAAAATGTACCACTTCCACATGGAATGGGAGGTAAGCTTTTTTCACTCTGCCATGTTGGCAGCGGTTTTCTCCAAGTATTTTAATAATCATACTTTATAATTATCATAATCATCAATTGGTCTGCTAGCATTGGTATCTGTGTTTCTCAAATTGGGGGTGCCATTGTTCCATATTTGCACGTCACAGGAGTAAATTATACTGAGAAGTGTAACAATAGCTCATATTTAACATTCTCCCCGGTCTAATGAAATGCAAACATGAACCCACACAAAGGAGTCCCGTCTATTGTGTACACAAGCTCAGAGTGCACACTCTCTCCATTGGCTCGCCAAACGGCATTCTGTTTGAGGGTCAAAGGTCGCTCCCTCTTCAAACACTGGACATTTACGCGACAGTGGCTTTGATGTTTCTCGTCTCAATTGCTGGTTGTAACGCCAATGACTGAGTTTGTCTTGTTTCCTGATTTGATAAGTGATGACTTAAAATCCCATTACATATTATGCTTAATGTTGCCTTAAAAAAAAACCCTGCACCAATCGAATTAACGCTTAATGATTAATTCATACACTTTGTCATTCTGACTTGAACTTGACAATGAATAAAAGCTGCTCTGATTCAGACAATTCTAATAAGCACAGGTTAGAGCTTGAAAACAGAGTTAATTTATGAACAAGTCGTTTATGAACAAGTATATTCTACAACACAGCAATGGCAGAACCAATAATGTAATAAACTAATGTAACAGACTGTAATAGGCTTATCCTCATGAGGGTCGCAGGTATGCAGGAGCCTATCCCAGCTGTCTTGAGGCGATAGGTGGGGTACACCCTGGACTGGTTGCCAGCCAATCACAGGGCACATATAGACAAACAACCATTCACACTCACATTCATACCTATGGACAATTAACATACATTGCAGCTGTCTATAATTCATGCACTTTAGTTCTTCCAAAAAGTTAATTTTACCATTGCATATGTTACATTATACTTATCTAATGTGGAAATAATGGAACATAATTGTTATCATTTGTCAGCAACAAGTCAAAAACTCGGCATCCACATGAGCATGTTGAAGCCAATGTTTTGAAAAATCTTCACCTTGGCCAAAAGCTGAGTTTTTAAGGGCAAAAACCTCCGCATGCAAGGGGATTAGAGACCAACACGCATATAAAAATCTGCATAAATATATGCATATTCGTCCACACGGTTATGGAATACGGATACAGTGTTTCAGTTCCTCCTAACTGTAGAGACTATATAGAGAGGATTATTATCCTTGACCATGTTTTAGCATTTTCAGAACCAAATTGGGTTCGGCCTTAGGGTGTGTTTGATATTTCAGGTAGTGCTGTCCACACCAGCGGTAGCGCTTAGACCCCCCCAGGTGCTGCTTTGGCATAACAGTGCGAGGCACAGCTGCTGCAGAGAGCAGGAATAGTGAGGTTGCGAGTTGGGGCAGAGAAGTCACAGGACAGCAGCCCAGGCTTGCCAACAGCTGGATTAGCTGTGCAGCCATTAGCATCTGAACTCCTGTAATGTGACAATATGACAGGGATTACGCGTCTTGAGGGCATCTGAAAGGAAGAGTTGAGGGAAGGGAGTGTGTGTGTGTGTGTGTGTGTATGTGTGTGTGTGTGTGTGTGCAAAGTAAGAAAGCAGGCAGGTGGAAAGATGAAGCTAGTCTAAGATGATTGGATGCTGAGTTGAGAAAACAGGACGAAAGCGGTGTGAAACTGCAGTGTGGGCAGAAAACAGAGTGTGTGAGGAAAGAAGGGTGACTCGACTTTACTCTCGTCCCTCGTTACATCACGTTTCGAACCCTTTATCGATCTATTTTCCTCCGGGTGCAGCAGTCTCAGTAGGGAAGCCCACCTCGGCCATCTCCTCCTGCTCCATCGGGAGGACACCAAGGCGTTCCCAGGCCAGCTGTGAGACATAATCCCTCCAGCGTGTCCAGGGGCCTTTTCCCGGATGGGCATGCCCGAGCCACCTCAACTGGCTCCGCTCGATGTGAAGGACTTAATTAATTATCACTGCTTAATGGTTGAATACAGCCCATTATTAGTAAAGTGTGAGTTGCGGCCTACAGCAGCTCCTATGTCAATTTATTATTAATCCATATCTCTTCTTCTGGGCGGCACAGCGGTCTAGTAGTTAGCGCGCAGACCTCACAGTTAGGAGACCAGGGTTCAATTCCACCCTTGGCCATCTCTGTGTGGAGTTTGCATGTTCTCCCCATGCATGCGTGGGTTTTCTCCGGGTACTCCGGTTTCCTCCCACATTCCAAAAACATGCTAGGTTAATTGGCGACTCCAAATTGTCCATAGGTATGAATGTGAGTGTGAATGGTTGTTTGTGTATATGTGCCCTGTGATTGGCTGGCGACCAGTCCAGGGTGTACCCCGCCTCACGCCCGAAGACAGCTGGGATAGGCTCCAGCTCACTAGCTTGAATGAATCTCTTGTTCTCAATAGGGTCGTGGGTATGCTGGAGCCGATTCCAGCTGTCTTTTCAGGTGAAAGGCGTGGTACACCCTTGACTGGTCGACCGCCAATCAGAATTTTTTGTCAATTTATCATCATATATTAATAGTTTACCGCTTTTTTCTACTGCTTTTTACGCTGGGGTGCTGGAGCCTTTGGGCGAGAGGCGAGGTACACCCTGGACTGGTCGCCTAACCCTAACCCATATAGACAAACAACCATTCACACTCACATTCATATCTATGGACAATTTGGAGTCACTAATTAACCTAGCATGTTTTTGGAATGTGGGAGGAAAACCGGAGTACCCGGAGAAAACCCACGCATGCACGGGGAGAACATGCAAACTCCACACAGAGATGACCGAGGGTGGAATTGATTCAAGTTTACCATAGAAGCTAATCCTGCTGAAGCCACCGTCTTCTTGGACTGATGTCGCTTTCTGAAGTATCATATGTTGATCAAAAAATAGCATTATCTTCTTCTTTCATACAGCTCTTGTCTTGGATCCAATTAGCTAGATTGTGCAGGCATTGGAGCAAAAACGCTGTTGCGGCTTACACCTTGCTTTTTTACTGGCCCGCGATGAAAACAGAAAGTAAACACAAACTCTATCAGAAGATTACCTTGCAGGATTAGGGCCACACAAGAAAAAGCTGAGCTGTAGACATTTTTTTTTGTTGTTGAAATATTAGCATATCTTGACCTATATTGGATTGGTTTTACTGCATTTCACAAAAAAGGTAAATATAAACCCACCCCCACTCCCTAGACTTCAGTTTTGGACACCTCTGGCGTATGGGAATCGGTGATTGAGTTAGGATGAGCCAATTTAATTAACATAAGAAGCAAGCCCACTTTGACAGAAGCCACTATGATGCCTATTGTGTTCAAAGGAGTTTACTTTCTTTTTGGGGGGGAATGTATTTGGTGCAACTCACTTTCTTATCTCATTTGTCAGACTTAAACCAAATTCAATTTCCTACCTGTACCTTTTTAAGCTCCTCCAAACAAGCTAGTGAGCGTCCCAAGGCTTTTCTCCCCCCCCAAGCCCCCCGCCCTTCACATCCTTACTACTTATACTTTCTCTTCTCAGTCATCTCCATTTGTCCTTGAATGCCTTTGTGCAAGAGTTTCAGCACGCTAGTCTTGCTTAAACGAAGCTGGCAAATGCCCCCCCCCCCCATCCCCCCCACCCGGTACAGAAATTGCGAAGAGGGCAGCCAGAAGATGCACTGAGTGGAGTTGGATCCAGACAGCAGAGACTGATGGAGGAGAGGATTCTTTCATTATTATGGCCAGTGAGGGGATATGGCTGCATGATGGATGAGCTAGGGGGGAATCACGGTGACTTCCCCGAGTGTTATGTGTTTTTATGGAGACGTGGCCGCAGGAAGATACTCTGGAAGCCATCGTTTTCATCCCAGTGGCAGTTTGGCGGACAGGAAATCGTTCTCTAAGGGGAAGGAGGCCGGGGGTCGGGTGTGTTTAGCAGTGTTAGCCGGGATGCTAGAGGCCAATACATTGGGACCCGTTTATGAGGACCAACTCATCAAGTCCATATGTGGTTGATCACATTTGTCGACCATGTTCCTTTATGGTGACATATGTTGTAATATTGTCAAATTCATTATTATCACTAATAAATAATAGCAATACATTTTATATTCATTCATTCATTCATTCATTTTTCATTCACGAGGGTCGCGGGGGGTGCTGGAGCCTATCTCAGCTGTCTTCGGGCGAGAGGCGGGGTACACCCTGGACTGGTCGCCAGCCAATCACAGGGCACATATAGACAAACAACCATTCACACTCCCCATGCACGGGGAGAACATGCAAACTCCACACAGAGATGGCCGAGGGTGGAATTGAACCCTGGTCTCCTAGCTGTGAGGTCTGCACGCTAACCACTCGATCGCCGGTCGCCCCATGTTTAGATTCATTCATTCATTTTCTACCGCTTATCCTGATGAGGGTCACGGGGGTGCTGGAGCCTATCCCAGCTTTCTTCGGGTGAGAGGCGGGGTACACCCTGGACTGGTCGCCAGCCAATCACAGGGCACATATAGACAAACAACCATTCACACTCACATTCATACCTATGGACAATTTGGAGTCACCAATTAACCTAGCATGTTTTTGGAATGTGGGAGGAAACCGGAGTACCCGGAGAAAACCCACACATGCACGGGGAGAAAATGGAAACTCCACACAGAGATGGCTGAGGGTGGAATTGAACTCTGATCTCCTAGCTGTGAGGCCTGCGGGCTAACCGCCGTGCATCTTACATTTTAAATGAGTGTATGAAATGGATAGTTTAGGTTCCGGTTACATTGACAACCACTTATGTTGACATGAGTGTTGATTTAAACGAGTAACTTGACACTGTAAATGCTTAGCTAAAATCTAGTAGGCCTTTTAATGTAGCCAACTACTAGTGTGGCACACATATTACATCATTGTCAGTCGTTTTCGGTACTTGCAGGTAAAGATAGCTTTGCATTGAGGAGCAAAATGGTTTCATCCAATAACTACACACATAAAAGGCAATCCTGCTCGCCAAAGATAGCAAAGGATTTAGAAGAGGCAGAGAGACTCGGGGCCGACCCTGAGCTCACATCACCTCCCCGACAATATCTCCTCTTGAAGCGAACCCATCACGGCTGACCCCTTCGATGGGACCCCCATGCAGTTGCTGTGGAAACCAAAATCTACTGCTGGCCTTCGCTTCCTCTACTTAAGTGGCTCAGATGGACTTTGGACTTGAAATGGATTGGATTTCTACAGTTCAGGGCAGAAATATAGATCAACACGTGCTGGGGAAAAACATATATATATATATACAGTATGGATGTACACAATACATACGCTTATACAGTGATGCGGCTGATATATGGCCATTTTCTGCTCATCATGGAGAATGCATGGAGAGGTGTCAGGAGGTCCTGACACTATAATACCAAATGTTACCAGTAGTGGGCTGTCATACAGGGTGTTTTGCATTCATACTGTGTATTGTGGTGCCTTGTCACCAACTGTAGCTGAGCCCTTTAAGGAGGTCACACCGTATCAAAAGCGAACGTATAGGAAGAACGAGACATTGCACACATGAGAGATGAAGCGCCGAGCTAATTAGCTCTGCCAATCACTGGCATGCCTCTGCTTTGAGTAATTAAAAAACAGCGCTAATTAAATAGGGATCGACCATTGGCATCTCTTTGGGTATTGTAGCGCCGTTGTATCCCAGGCCAGAATCCTCCTCTGTCCTTTGCTGCTAATCCTTTTAAAACACTTGTTGCAGTCGGCAGGACTCAATGCAATGTTAGTCTAAGATGCTACAACAATGGGTTCCCTATAGAACATATTGATACAAGCCTGCTCTGTTATCGCTTTGGCATGAAGAAAGTTAATCCCTCACATTCCCCTTGGCGGGGAATTTTCTCCGTGAAATGACGCTGTCCTGCTTTTCCTCCTCAAGTGCATATTATTGATCACCTGCTTGGACACCTTCAGTTGCTTTCACACCTTACATACATTGACAGTTTCATATTGTGACACTGCAATGCATGGCAACATTTAACACACAGCATAAATGTTTAAATATAGGACAAAGAACTGGAAAAATGAACAAACCTGGTAGATAAAGCTTTTACTAGAGTTAAATACTTGACCTTAGTGACCTTAGAGATAGCTACTGCACGACAGCACAAAACAAAGCCCCTCACTTCAGTTTCATGAACAGTGGGACCCAAGTGGAATACCCAGTCCCAGCAGAGTGCTCCATAGAGGATCTTTGAGGAGAGTTTTTTCAGTAAATCTTTAAAAAGAGCATAGTGCTCAACCACTGAGCCAAGGCCTGGTATCAGTCCGTAGCCGGTTTCTGTGGACAACACTTGAAGCAATAACATTCATTTATGCAGGGGGGTGCTGGAGCCAATCCCAGCTGTCTTCGGGCGAGAGGCGGGGTACACCCTGGACTGGTCGCCAGCCAATCACAGGGCACATATAGACAAACCATTCACACTCACATTCATACCTATGGACAATTTGGAGTCACCAATTAACCTAGCATGTTTTTGGAATGTGGGAGGAAAAAGTGGGAGAAAACCCACGCATGCACGGGGAGAACATGCAAACTCCACACAGAGATGGCCGGGAGTGGAATTGAACCCTGGTCTCCTAGCTGTGAGGTCTGGGCACTAACCACTCGACCGCCGTGCCGCCCGAAGCAATAACAAAACATAAAAAATAAATTTGACTTGCATTTCTGCAGTGGTGCTTGTTGTAGTGGATTTTTAACCCCCATTTTTGTAGTAGGTCCTTCTCAACTTCCAAGTAACCCGTATTTAAGTCGACATCTTTAGTATTTATTTACTAATTCAAACATATTCACAATTATTATTTTTCATATTTGTTAATCTCATTCCTTTAACACTGCACAAGGTTTATAGTGCCATTACTTGACATAACTCCTATGTGCTTCTTGATATATTTATATTTTTTATATGAACCAAATATATTGTCTGCCTGAGCCAACGAACCAACCACACCTTTCTGACTCACGCCCTAGAGCCAAGCCCGCGGGTGTCTCTCCCGAGCCCCGTTGGCCTCGCTGGCTGCTTCCCTCTGGGCGGTGGCGCTTGTCATAAGCAGTGCTGCATTTGGACACAATGCTCCATTACATGAATAATAGACAGGGTGGACAGGGAGGGATGGACAAATTGGATGGGACAAGTCGCTCAATGAGAGATGATAAGTCGCAATGAGGGGGAGACGTGTGTGTGTGTGTACTGTATATGGAGTGTGTGTATGCATATATGTGTGGTTGTTTGTCACAACCTGGCTTATGACCTCATGGAGCGTCATTTTTGGAAAAACAGTAATAGAGTGAGGGAGCAATATTAGAACCGCGATGTAGCAAAAGAAAACCGTATGCGTATTAATGTGTATGCATTTGTGTACGTGTGCATGTGACAAGAAGGCTGACAAGCGACTTGGCACCATGTTTGATGACCCACTTTCCTCCATACATTTCCGATAATCCCTGAAGAAGCTTGCATTGCATTATGTGTATCCCCCCCCCAGCACCATGACATACATTACATGACATTACATTGTGTGTCTGTACAGCACCACTACATTACATTGGCAGGCCAGCATGTTGCACTTAAACGTACGTGCTGAATCATGCACAGCAGAGGTTATTCGCTTCCAGTCGTCTTCCCTCAACTTGAAAGGGGAGGTTTGTGACTTTATACGCCGCAGCCATTTAAATGATTACCTTTTCCTCCGCATTGATCCAGCCAGAAGGTAATTGGCTCAATCAAGAGAATTAAAAGCCTGGGTAAGATGGAATAATTCAGCTTCAAAAGAAGGAGGATGGGCGGATGAGAAAGAATAAGGCAATGCGGGGAGGAGGGGATGCAGATATTAACACTTTCATGAGGAAATGAACGCTGCCAGCCAATGGAATGAGGGGGAGAAGTAGGAGGATTAAAATAAGAATATTAGCTTTTGAATGAGACGCGAGCGTACGTAGAAGTGTGACACGACAAACGGCATGACTTGTAAAATGGCAGAGAGGAAGCGCTATAATTGCTCAGACGGGGAAGAGAGAAGTATATTTGGAGTTTTTGCACGCTCCTCTTTCCGTTTGAAATCCCCGGCAACTCTTCACCATGTTTAATTTGCGCTCGTCTTCAAAACCGAGTTGAAAAATACACTCAGAGCAACTCTATTTTATCATTACTATACAAATAGTAAAGATGGATTTTAGCCTGTGGTGAGGTTAAGAAAAGCATCGAAACACAACACTGATATTATGGGATGTTGGCACTATTACTAACACTACATTGCAACATGAAGCAAAACGTTCAATTACCTCCAAAATTGTGTGTATGATTCAAGATGTATTTTAAATATGTAATTATTCATTTATTCATTCATTTTCGACTGCTTTTTCCTCACGAGGGTCGCGGGGGGTGCTGGAGCCTATCCCAGCTGTCTTGGGGCGAGAGGTGGGGTACACCCCGAACTGGTCGCCAGCCAATCACAGGGCACATATAGACAAACAACCATTCACACTCACATTCATAATATGTAATTAATTTTTTGTAATTAACATTTTTAATTAATCAATTTAGCAATACCCCTGCTTGGACATCTATGTGTGGAGTTCTCCCCGTGCATGCGTGGGTTTCTCCGGGTACTCCGGTTTCCTCCCACATTCCAAAAACATGCTAGGTTAATCGGCGACTCCAAATTGTCCATAGGTATGAATGTGAGTGTGAATGGTTGTTTGTCTATATGTGCCCTGTGATTGGCTGGCGACCAGTCCAGGGTGTACCCCGCTTCTTGCCCGAAGGCAGCTGGGATAGGCTCCAGCATGCCCGAACGGACATGTTTGCAATGTCGTGTTACGTTTTCTTCTTCTTGAGGGTAGCAACCGGATCAGCACGATCTCGTGGAGGAAGCCGATACTATCCAATCCTTAAAATACAGTGGATTAGCAGCCGATCCCAATCATAAAATAAAATCGGGACGTCACAATTGTACTCCATAATCTCCACTTTGCTGTGCTTCTCTTGTTCCCTTAGTCTCCCTTTGGATAAAATATTAAGTTTTATAACAGAAAGTATGTATGAAGATATATAAAAACTCTGTCACTGCAGTATTATAGCGTCTCCATGTTTTTGCTGGCCTCTGTCTCGTCCTGGATAAAATGCATTTCCTCATGGAGAAGGAAATACAGATCCCCAGAAGCGGAACATAATACATTTTAAAGTAGTTTGAAATTATAGTCAGTTATGAAGTCTGGTTACTCCTGTGTATAAAGCCTCAAAGCCCACAGTAAAAAGCTTAACCGTAAGTGACAAACAGCACCAGGCTGTGAGGCAGTATGGATGGAAGCTGTGTGTATCTGTGAGTTGGATTTAGGTAACACCAGCAGTTGCCTTATGAGAATCACAGATCAGCACAACCCTAACGGAAGCGGCAACGGCACCTCGGGCCAAATGAGGCGAGATATGCGCGGTATATGAAGAAATAACAGCAAGCCAACGATGTCATGTGAGGAGGTCGCTCCTTAGCAGCTAATGATAAACATTTCCACAGTTTTTTTGGGAGGAAAACTGGAGAGAGACATAATGTTAGCAGCGAGTGCATGTATGTGGGTGAGGTCTTCTGCTAGCTTTTAAGATGTACAATATGATGCATTTATTTATTCATAGATGCGAGGAGGATGAGGTGTAGTGCAAGGAACAGCTATGATATTAAAGATGAACTGCTTCAATGGACATGAATGCTGGCAGTGGTGCTGTTCTGAACGGTAGACGGGAAGGCCAGCAGGGCCTGAGAGCAAAACAAATGTTGGACAATATTCAATTTGAGCAAACTGCAAAAACAGTAAAGCAAACTTTATTATGGCAGTAACTCCTTAAAAAAAGTACCCTGATACATAGAGGATCTTTGACATTTACCATGTAGCATTCATTCATTCATTCATTTTGTCCTACCTAGCCTATCCCAGCTGTCTTCGGCTATCTTCATACATACTATCTGTTATATAACTTCATATTTTATCCAAAAGGAAACTAAGGGAACAGGAGGAGCACAGCAAAGTGGAGATTATGGAGTACAATTGTGATGTCCCGATTGTATTTTATGATTGGGATCGGCTGCTAATCCACTGTATTTTAAGGATTGGATAGTATCGGCTTCCTCCACGAGATCGTGCTGATTCGGTTGCCACCCCCAAGAAGAAGAAAACGTAACACGACATTGCAAACATGTCCGCGGTGGACAGTGGTGAAGTTAGTTTCAATTGGAAGTTGGATAATTGGGCATGCTGGAGCCTATCCCAGCTGTCTTCGGGTGAGAGGCGGGGTACAACCTGGACTGGTCGCCAGCCAATCACAGGGCACATATAGACAAACAACCATTCACACTCACATTCATACTTATGGACAATTTGGAGTCGCCAATTAACCTAGCATGTTTTTGGAATGTGGGAGGAAACCGGAGTACCCGGAGAAAACCCAAACAGGGGAAGAACATACAAACTCCACACAAAGATCCTCAAGGGTGGAATCAAACTCGGGTTGCCATGTAGCATCACCCTTAAATAATTACTACAAATACTTAATTCATTGCCTCCAGGTCTCCCCAGGCACATATTGGAGACCAAACAACCCCCTTAGGAGTCTAATTAGCAAGTCAAAAAATTGGCTTTAACATCTGTGGCTGTAGGCAACTCCCTGATGTGATGTCTTTTCATTAATTCCACAAGATGGCAGCAGCTGCATTTCAAATCCAGAAACTTTATCTACCTCTGCATGCGGTTAAAAATATTGCTACTCTGAAACTCTTGACAACATAACACGTTTATCATCCAGGAATTTAACCATGATGATTTGCATATGGACGTGTTTGTGTGTACTGGAGGAAGTGGAGGCTTATCCTAAAACAGCACTCGGGAAGAGCCATAGAAGAAGATATTATGATTACGATGATGCGTGTACTATGATCATACATACAAGTGTCAATCAAAATCATCTTCAAATACACCAAATTTATACATATACAGCCTGTGTGGATTAGCGTCATGTTTGTGTATAACATCAACTTCCCTATGTGCCTGTTAGCTCAGTAGCACAGTGCTTTCAAGGCACTGAAGTGGGGGAGTGGTGTGTGTGTGAGTGGGGGCGAGGTGGGGGCTCTATTTTGCAAACTGACAAGCTGACGTGCACACCTGGGACTGCATTTAAGTCGACAGGAAGACTCTTGAGAGACCACAAATAAGCGCAGGGGAAAACTGGGAATGAATGACATGACAGCGTAAGAGTCCTGTATTATTACGCTTCATCCATCTAGGCTACTGTATTGTCAACAAATATGGTTCTGGGGACAGAAAGCAAAGCAGTACTAGTCAATAGACCACTATATGACTTTGTTCTCAGTATAGCCATGACCAAAAACATTGGCACGCCTGTGCTTCTGTCAGAAAATGGTAGCAACATGTTTATTTATTTTGTTTGCTTTGGAACAACAACAACAAGCTGAGAAAAAAAAACCAACAATCAACATCAAACTATTTAAATAACCACATAGTTGCACTCAATAAAATTAAACAATGCAATAAGAATATTCATTCTTTGTAAGGGTCGCGGGGGTGCTGAAGCCTATCCCATAATATTTTATCCAAAAGGAGACTGAGGGAATAGGAGGAGCACAGCAAAGTGGAGATTATGTAGTACAATTGTGATGTCCCGATTTTGTTTTATGATTGGGATCGGCAGCTAATCCACTGTATTTTAAGGATTGGATAGTATCGGCTTCCTCCACAAGATCGTGCTGATCCGGTTGCCACCCCCGAGAAGAAGAAAACGTAACACGACATTGCAAAGTGTACAGTGGTGAAGTTGATTTCAATTGGAAGTTGGATAATTGGGCATGCTGGAGCCTATCCCAGCTGTCTTTGGACGAGAGGCGGGGTACACCCTGGACTGGTCGCCAGCCAATCACAGGGCACATATAGACAAACAACCATTCACACTCACATTTTCACATTTTAACCTAGCATGATTTAGGAATGTGGGAGGAAACCGGAGTACCCGGAGAAAACCCACACATGCACGGGGAGAACATGCAAACTCCACACAGAGATGGCAGAGAGTGGAATTGAACACTGGTCTCCGAGCTGTGAGGTCTGCACACTAACCACTAGACCACCGTTCCGCCCGTGATAAGAATATACATATACGATATACTATCTATCTACGAATGCTATATAATATACCTGCTACAAAAACCTCTTGTTACAGATACTCACGATGTCAGGAACGCTGTATTGTTTTGCTGTAAAATTGTTCAGGCATCCTGAAAGGATACCTCTGTGTCAGACCAAAACCTGACAAAGATGAGTACAAATGGACAGCTGAATGTGATGGATCATTTCTAATAAAATAAAAAATGACAGTAGCCTACACCCTAACCCAACCTTTTACCCCCAACCTCTTGGAAATGATGGCAAAATATAGCATGTTTGTGGCATATTGTAGCATTTACAACACAGCATGGATCTGGATGGAAACACATAGACGGGGGGGTGGGAGAGATGTCTGTGCATCCGTGCCCCCACAACCCAGGCTGTGATAAGTGGAAGAAAATGGATGGGTGGATGGATTGATGTTATGAAAAAGTATTCCCTCACCTCAACCTCCTACCCCTAACCTTTTTAAAATGATGGCAAAATACTGCATTTCAGTTTCATTATTCGATATAGTGGCCTTGTGCAAGCAAAAAGCATAGGCCACCACTAGCTTTGTTTTTGACATTGTAAACAATAAATAGTAAGACATATCATTTCATTTTTAATGATGATTAGACTGTAAGAGAAAGTGAAAATGAAAACATAGCTCCCTTTGGCTACGTGGTCATTTATTCACGTATATTGTACAACACAGAAGCAACAGAACCAGTGTTGTAATAGTGTTAAACAGAAAACTGCTCAGTAAGCATTAATACTAAGATAAGATAAGATATGCCTTTATTCATCCCTCAATGGGGAAATTTGCATTGCACAGCAGCAAGAGTACAGAATCAGTTAAGCAGTACAAAGTACAAAATACACAATATAAAAAATAAACAATATAAACAACCCAAGTATTAACAAATCAACAATTTTACCCAGAGTTATATACAAATAATTTGCAGATAATATGAAATGAGATGAAATATATGACCAGTCTATGCACTATGAGATCTTCCTAGTGTGTTTATATGAGGCATTATGGAAATACTTCTTAATATATTGCACTAAGAGCCTTAATATTGCACGTGGAGCTTGATCAGATATTGCACAGTGAATGGAGTCTGGAGTAACTATACTGAATATAAAAAAAACAAAGTATTGCACAGATGTACATGGTAGTGTAGAAGTCTATTGGGAGCATATTAATACTAATTTATACAGATATTAATAGCCATTGTAAGCAACAGTGTACCGTAAATGGCAATATTTTAAAGTGCATGTAGACGTAGATAAACCTGCTCATGATACTTCAAACACAACGTAATCTTTGCCTGGAGAGGTAAATACAAGAGACCCTTGTTCTTTATTATTGTTTAGTTTAGAGTCTCATTCCAACAGATGTGTTCGATGCGGCTTGGAATTCTTAGTTTCCTGCACTGTTGGTGAGGAAAACTGACCACCCAAAACACATATTTCCTGTTTTTATTTTTTCTACCTTAATATGTATGTGTTTAACACTTAACAGCCACCACCATTGTCAATGGATGTTCATCCATCACTTTAAAACGACACAGTGCTCCTGTCACATAGATTATCTTTGACTTGAGTTTAGCAGTAGCTTGAAAGCAATAGAGCTCCTATCATAGAGAGGATCTTTGATAAATGTTGAGATAGGTTTTTTCGTTGTGTTAACCTTTCACAGCATCGGTGGTCATCGGTGTGTTGTGTATTCTATTGTGTTTTATTCCGAATATATGACACTTTGGGGGTATTCTGCCAAGTTTAGTGCTTTAGCGAGATGTCGAATTTGGAGCTGGCGAGAACCCGGTGGGCTTGGGAGCAGCTTTTTTCAAGATCGTACTGATACGCTAGCATTCCCTGATTCAATTATCCAAGCCAAGGGAATATGCCAGATTTGAACACTTTTTGAGCTGAATAAACTGCAATATGAAATATTAATTTGGTCAACGTTAGCAGATATAAATATGTCATAACAGTACTTGTGTGAGTACTCAGTTTGTTTGGCCTTTTTATATTACAATATTCACTGGAGGATTAAGCGCTCTGCAGCATCAACCAACTGTAATAAAATACTTCTTTATCTAAACAAAAATTTGTCACAAAGGAAAAGTCATCACACAACACATTAACACCTAGTGGTCATCACGAGGTATAGCATGTCTCCAGCACATTGATGCAACTATTTGTATTTGTCACATATAATGTGTATAATGAATGATTCCACTTTGATATGGACATGAAGAAATACATCAGTGTTTTACGTATGCAATATGAGTCCCTAGCTATTGTCATTGTACAGAGATAGTAGATATGCATTCATCCAATCACAATTAAACAGAAAAAACCTCAGAACAATTATAGCTTAGGCACATTCCGCCTTGTTTTCAATAAAACAAATGCACACATTCTATTATAGAGATCAGTAAAATATGAACGCAATATTCTATTGGCGGCGAAAGTGTTGCTTTTTGGCAATGACAATCTTTTTGAACTCATAATGCATAATTACTTGCTCATCTTGTGTAAAATGTAGCTGCTGGGATCGCTTCATTTTTGCACTGAAGTAGAATAATATGGGGCTGCACGGCGGACGAGTGGTTAGTGCGCAGGCCTCACAGCTAGGAGTGACGAATACTCCACACTTGCATGTTCTCCCCGTGCATGCGTGGGTTTTCTCCGGGTACTCCGGTTTCCTCCCACATTCCAAAAACATGCTAGGTTAATTGGCGACTCCAAATTGTCCATAGGTATGATTGTGAGTGAATGGTTGTTTGTCTATATGTGCCCTGTGATTGGCTGGCGACCAGTCCAGGGTGTACCCTGCCTCTCGCCTGAAGACAGCTGGGGTAGGCTCCAGCACCCTTGCAACCCTTGTGAGGATAAGCGGTAGAAAATGAATGAATGAATAGAATAATATGATATAATTATAATATGCGGCGGCACGGCGGTCGAGTGGTTAGCGCACAGACCGCACAGCTAGTAGACCAGGGTTCAATTCCACCCTCGGCCATCTCTATGTGGAGTTTGCATGTTCTCCTCGTGCATGCGTGGGTTTTCTCCGGGTACTCCGGTTTCCTCCCACATTCCAAAAACATGCTAGGTTAATTGGCCACTCCAAATTGTCCATAGGTATGAATGTGAGTGTGAATGGTTGTTTGTCTATATGTGCCCTGTGATTGGTTGGCGACCAGTCCAGGGTGTACCCCGCCTCTCGCCCAAAGACAGCTGGGATAGGCTCCAGCAACCCCCGCGACCCTTGTGAGGATAAGCTGTAGAAAATGAATGAATGAATAATATGAGCACAAGGCTGAGAACCAGGCTTAGCAAAGTAAGACGATAACCACTGTTGCAGTCCCGTTTGATTCTATTTGGGTAGTTTAGGTTTAGTTGAGCTTCATCTGAAGCACAAAACCTGGATTTGTTAAGCCGCTTTCTCAGGGTACCCTATTGTTGTGCCACGACTGCCACCATAACATAGTCACGCCCATACACCAGTGTATTATCTCCGGGTGTATTTCCGGACACGGTTCATACATCACACGCGTCTCCGCAATGTAAGCAGACACTCATTTGCATACGAGATTAGCCAAAGCTTCTTGACCTCTAAAGCAAGGGCATAATGGCTCGGTTGGCGCTGTGCTGGGAGATGAAGCCAGTCAATGTCATGTGGTCTTGGCTTATCGGGGTGGGTTTGAGTGGCGTGTGAGCAGCGAGCGGTCGTCACTTGTCAGGATTTAGTCTGAGGAAATGAGGGTGGTGGCTGTGCTGTGAATATCCTGCAAAGATAGCATGAAAGTGAGCCGCACTATATTTAAGAATAGAAAGGATGCATGTGTTTACAAATAGGAGTGGAAAGCTGAGCTGTTGTCCCCCTCCCACCTCCAAGATTTGTTTTGAATGGGTTCAGTTTCATGGAAGAAAGAGGCGGCGGTTATATAGGACTGTCTGGATGACAGACACATCTTCCTCCCTTCATTAATCTCCATTTAGTTCTGCACCGGAGACAAGGCGCTGGAGAAGTCACGGGGCGAGATTGAGGATACGGCTGGCCATCAACATCAGCAAAGATGGGAAGGCCGGGAGGGGAGGAGGATGGATGCAAAGATGGGATGAGGAGGAGCGGAATATTGGAAGTGAAGCTACTTGCCCAGAAGGGAAAAAGGAGGGGTGTGGAAGGAATATAGGTTATAAATCGGAGAGACAGGAGTGGGAATGGAAGAGCGAAGTCTGCTGTTTGATCTGTAACAGGATTATTCTCCTCTCCTCCTTATATTTGATTTTTTTTCCTCACCCAGACATATTTATTCATACGAAATTGTTCACTGTGCACCAGCAGGAAACCATAATGTACACCCTCCTCACCTTATTCCCTTTGCACACACTGCAGCACATCATCATAAAAGGTAGTTTAGGTATTATCAGAAAAAAGGAGGAAAACATTCTCAGTTCAATTCCACCCTCGGCCATCTCTGTGTGGAGTTTGCATGTTCTCCCCGTGCATGCGTGGGTTTTCTCCGGGTACTCCGGTTTCCTCCCACATTCCAAAAACATGCTAGGTTAATTGGCGACTCCAAACTGTCCATAGGTATGAATGTGAGTGTGAATGGTTGTTTGTCTATATGTGCCCTGTGATTGGCTGGTGACCAGTCCAGGGTGTACCCCGCCTTTCGCCCGAAGACAGCTGGGATAGGCTCCAGCATACCCCCGACTCTCGTGAGGATAGGTGGTAGAAAATGAATGAATGATTCTGGCTTTCATAGCCTTTTGCTCAGGTAGAAAAAAAACAAATGTTTCATTAAAAACAAATTTTTTGTAACCTTGAGTTCCAAAAATGGGCCTGCACGGTAGATGAGTGGTTAGCATGCATGACTCACAGCTTGGAGACCCGAGTTCCATTCCACCCTCTGCCATCTCTGTTTGGAGTTTGCATGTTCTCCCCGTACATACCAGGTTAATTAGCAACTCCAAATTGTCCATAGGTATGAATGTGAGTGTGAATGGTTGTTTGTCTATATGTGCGCTGTGATTGGCTGGCGACCAGTCCAGGGTGTACCTGTCACCCAAAGTCAGCTGGCATTGGTTCCAGCACCCCCGCGACCTTGAAAATGAATAAATGAATGAAAATAAACCAAATCATAACCACAGAAAAATCATATTGTAATTTTAAGTGCAAAAAGTTAGGATAAATAAAAGAAAAGTCGCAGAAAAGTCTTCGATTTTGTCGAACTAACTACACAAGGAATAGCTGCTTAATTCATGCAACAATGTTAATTATTATTGACTCTTCCTGCTCAGTAGTGTTGTTGTTTAAAGAACATGACCTTTAGAAAATGATGTTTGAGCATGGGACACACTGTTCATTAACTTTCGCAGTTGGAAGATTTTTTTTTTTTTTCTGACTTTTTTTTTATATGCGCTCTACACTGTTCCTAGTAGCTAAAAAGCACACAAATAAAGATCCAAGGCTGGCGCGCTGATTAATTTGACTGTCTTATTAAAAATGAGCATAAGGGCTTTTGTCTTTGTGACCTTTTGTGCTTCAAAGAGCCTCTAAAGGCTCTTGTTCAGAACCGTAAAGCTATCATGTGAGCGCTAACAACACTGGATATTGATTCTGTGCTCCATACAAGTCCAACTGTGTTCATTAAAAAATAAAAGGCCATCATGGGAGAACAGTGGAAAAGCTATATTTATTACATTCTGTCTCCATACTATACTGGACTGAACTGACGAAAAATAGAAAGGTTGCAAATGATGAGGCGGTGAGATTTTCGTAGGATTTTGTACAAAACTTTATGTGATACACTGACAGGTGGAGGCTGGCATAGTGAGCTGGGGAAATTCTGGTCTGGGATCTCAGACGATGGTGTTGGTTACTGGTTACTAGAAAAAAAAATAATGGTAATGGTTTTATTTCATTTGAACATGCATCAGATTACAATTGAATGCATCACATAATCAGTTCACAGTTCCACATGTCCAAAAGGAGTAGGAAGAAGCAAAGCTTATTAAATCCTACCCCTCCATCTGGTACTTTTACAATCAGTAACTGGTACATTTGTTCACTTCTTGCTTTCCTAATATAATTTTTATTTTTATTTTTATTTTTATTTTTATTTTTATTTTTATTTTTATTTTTATTTTTATTTTTATTTTTATTTTTATTTTTATTTTTATTTTTATTTTTATTTTTATTTTTATTTTTATTTTTATTTTTATTTTTATATATTTTTTGTCATGTACCAAAGTACGAGGTGATATGACCATACAATGACATTATGTTTACCATAGTAAGTGTCAATATAGTGATATGTATAGCACATCATGACTGGATCAAGACTCTTCATCCTTGTATTTAGCAAACATCAACTGCTTGTATTGTTTCTTGAATTGTTTGAGGGTCTTACTCAATCAATTCCATAGTTTGATTCCACATACTGAAATGCTATGGCTTTTTAACGTAATCCTAGCATATAAGTGTACCTTCTTGTACCTGCTTTTCCCAAAGGGAAAACAAAAACCTTGATTCATGTTGAGTCAGTACCCTGCAGTGTAAAGCGGATACTTTTTCTATCATGTAGCATCCACCATTTTTTTGAGTCTTTTGAGGGTGTACAATGACATACTAACACAGTATATATTCTTATGTGTGGCTTTTTGTAAAATATCAGTATACAGTTGGCATTTTCTAAAAGGTTAGTATACAGCTGCAGTTCATTTCATAGCATATTTTAAGAAGTCAAATGCTGGGTCTGGTATTGTGTAAGTGGCTCTTTTCCAGCCATGTGATGCTTTATTTTTTGGGGGGGATGTCAGTGCTGAGTCCTCACGCTCATTATAGTCATGTCGTCTGTATATGTGTGTGAGCACACTGAAGAGTGTAGCCATTAGAGCATTGTTGCGGATTGTCTGGTAGGGTGCTTGGGGCCACTAAATGCAATTAGATTCCAGTATAAAATATGTATTTCCACAACACCTACTGCACACCCGAGAGGAAGCACACACACACACACACACACACATTGCATGCACTTAAGTATGAAGTGGGTGCCTGAGAGAGCAGCATTTCTCAGCATGTATGCAAGAGTCTGCAAATAGATAGCTCTTGATTTTATTACGCTGTCTCGTATATTAGAATAAAATGCTTTATATTGCACTTTAATGCACTGAAGTCAAATTACCAAGGACTCCACATCTCAGGATGCTGCGGATGTGCAGCTAATATTTAACAAAGACAAGGAAGCAAGTCTCCATGTTCCTTTAAAGACCAGGAGAACTTGCAGTACTTTTGTTTAATCAGCAGGGGCGCTGTTTATTAAACTTGATGTCTCAAGAAACATAACATGCAGTTACAGCTGTGGGAAGTCGAGCTAGTTGCTACAATTACTAGAATAGGTTGGAGGTCATCCGAATGCAACACATTTATTTAGATGTGTTTGCAATGCTTCATTATTATGCATTGATAGATTATTATTATAAGGGCTGGCATGGAAACAGGAGTCCAGGATATTCAGAGCCCAAAAGTGTATGTGTTTTTGTGTGTGTGTGTGTGTGTGTGTGTGTGTGTGTTTGGTGGTGGGAGGGATTATGATGGATGGTGACTTTTACTCCTGTGAAGTGGCCATGCTCATTTGCCGCTGTGTCTGAACAACAAAGACCACACGAGGCGGCCGCCTCTTCTTGTCCTCACCTCTGCATCTCCAGCTCTGCGCTCACTCTCTCACGATGTCTCACCAACCATCCTCCCCCATGGTCGAGTGGGCGAGGGTGAAAAGTTAACGCACAGTGAGTGGTATGCACTATAAGGAGCCAATGTATACTGCTAGCATACTTCAAGCTAATGTGGGAATTTAGTTGGAGTTGTTAGTAGTTTAATGAACCACAGGCTTGCTGGGTGTGGTCTACAAGAGCAAATAACTGCCTGGGGTATCTAATTAGCGCTGGGTCAAAAATCATTGGTAATAACAGCTGTGGCTCTGTGCAGCCGCCTATGTAAGTATTTTATTAATTCCATCAGGCGATGGCAGTAGCTACATCTGAAGTAGTAGTAGTAAAATGGTGTAAAGCTAACTTGCAGGAAGTAGGTTGCTCCTTAACTTGTTAACTTGTCCTTGTTGCTCAGAAATTATCATGTGGTTAAAGAAAGCTCGATTCCACTTTCTCATGCACCCCAAATCATGATCACAAGCATTCATGTGGTTGATGCAATGTGGAAATTGTGTTTCGGACTAACCGGTTTTATTCATTCATTCATTTTCTACCGCTTATCCTCACGAGGGTCGCGGGGGTGCTGGAGCCTATCCCAGCTGTCTTTGGGTGAGAGGCAGGGTACACCCTGGACTGGTCGCCAGCCAATCACAGGGCACATATAGACAAACAACCATTCACACTCACATTCATACCTATGGACAATTTGGAGTAGCCAATTAACCTAGCATGCACGGGGATGCAAACTCCACACAGAGATGGCAGAGGGTGGAATTGAACTCGGGTCTCCGAGCTGTGAGGCCTGCATTCTAACCACTCGACTGCCGTGCAGCCCCATTCCTGGAACTTAAGGTTACAATTTTTTTTTTTTTTTACATTTGTTTCATTACACATATAGACAAACAACCATTCACACTCACATTCATACCTATGGACAATTTAGAGTCGCTAATTAACCTAGCATGTTTTTGGAATGCGGGAGGAAACCGGAGTACCCGGAGAAAACCCACGCATGCACGGGGAGAACATGCAAACTCCACACAGAGATGGCCGAAGGTGGAATTGAACCCTGGTCTCCTAGCTGTGAGGTCTGCGTGCTAACCACTCGAACACCATGCAGCCCTAACTGCATTTATTTTGGTCCCAATTACAGCATTGTAAGCTAGCTCAAATTAACTTGTTTTCTCGTGTTATAATGCTTACAAAATTGAGAAATATATTTTCATGTTTTATGTAAGGACTCTGAATGATTGGCAAAATTAAAAAAAAGTGTACCACTTTTAATTACTTAATACAAATTAGGCTGATTTAGCATAAAATAAGTGTTACAAAAACAAACTCCAATAGTGGATTATTCTAAGACATCCCTAATATACATACAATATACATTAGTTATGTGTGTATGGAAAATATGCATGCATACAGTGGGGGGATTATTGTACATTTACAAGGCCTGGTAACAATGAGCAGACCCACCCTTGGGGACACATACTCAATAACCATAACAATGAAATGTTGCTAATTCCTATTTAAAGCTGCCCCGCAGGCTACGACTCCCTCTTGCTCTGATGGCCGAGTGGCGGGCAGGACATTGAGTGACATAATCCATATTGTCTTCTCATTCCAGAGTTATTCTTTTCGATTCTCTGTAAATCCCTACCCGTTTTCTTTTTTTTTTTTTTTTTTGAGGAGGTAGCTGCACAAGAGAAATGTTTTGTGCCTGAGGAGAGTGTGCGCATCATTTGTCTTTGAAGTGGCCACCTGAAGGCCCCATCGCCAATCCCTCTCCCTTATCGGCGAGCTGCTTGAATAATTCAGCAGTTTCCGATGTAAACAGGATCGCTCTAATTCCTGGCCAGCAGGTTTGTGTCTGGAGTTTGCTGTTGCGTTTAAAAACGGTGGCTTGTCATTTACATTGATTGTCAACACACACGCAGCAATAAGTGTATTGCACGTATGGACTCATTATGTTCACTTGTGGTTTGGAACTCTTGTCTAGTCCAAAATTGTTATAAATGATACTAATAATCTTCTTATTTTTGTCATGGGACCAAAGGCAATGCAATAAGGAAACTATACAGGTAGTCGGGACTTTTGTGACACATTATGTGACACATCTAAAATATTGCAAACCAAAATACTGTATGTAAGATTTTAAGTTGGAAAAAATAGCTAGCCCGGGATAGCCATAGCATCTGAAATGCACACCAGACCAGGGCTTGAGAGCTCTTCAAGTTTATTTTGCCAGACCGTGCAACAGCATTTCCCCCAGCACGCACAACAACAGGCCTCTCCCAAACAATTCACCCAGCCCCTTTTACCCGTGAAGGGCCAACCATAGTTCCTAATGAGAGGGGGTGAGGCAATTTGTCTAAAAGGTACCATATTTACATTTATAACACCCTTCTTTTATGTTACAAAAGTCTTCCAATAGTACCACGCTGAAGTTTCACTTTCCATATACATTTTAAACTAGATCACATTTAACAACTTAGATTACCCAACAACTACCCATTTAACCCCCCCTCCTCCAAGTGACACTTGGGAGAGTCCAATCAAGGTGATCAGCCTGCACTTCACATGGGTGCGCCTCCATGTTTGTGCCCCGACCAATCACCTCAAAGAAAGGAGAAACTGATGAGAAATTAGGAACAAAACCAATGACTTCAATGAAAAACTAAACTAAAGTGGCTATTAAACAACTTAAATGGCAAAGAAATATAAGTACTAACCAGAATATATGTAAATAACAAAAGCCAACTATATACACAAATAGAAACATGACAGTGTGTAGGTGGGGCATACACCTGATCAGTGAGGGAGGATTGGCAGCTCCCTCACACTGTACTCTGATATATTTACCATTTAAGAATCTTAAAAAAAAAGCTTCTAAAATATACTTTTAAAGAGCATAGGGGGAAAGCACCTCCAATCTATTTTGTCGATTTTTGCATTTTTTTTTCATACTGGTGAGAGTCTTGAGCTCTTGTAGAAGCGTTACGAGACCCATGTATTAATCAGGTTCGCCCGCTTGTTAGTTGCACAACTAGGGATGGGTACCTTTCACATTTTAACCCATGTGGTATCGATACTGTAATCAGTAGTACCAATTTTGGGTAGTTTTGTGTGTGTTTATAACACAATAATAACATTTAGAATAACAAGAATTGAGGTCTACTTACATGTGACACTAGCAAACATATTCTTTGAGGAGTATTATGTTTTGCTAGCAGTGATATAGTCTCAGCTTGGAGCTGTAGACGATAGACAATAATTGTTGTTTTAGTAAGCAATTTGGCAAGAAAACCCATAATATTATTCTATGATTAGTAGCGATGCTGCATTCAAAGATGACCATTTTGGATTTATTGTTGCAGGCTACAAAAGATACCATATTAGCCACCTTGCTAATGTGTCAGAAGAGGCCAGATAGGAATTAGCACTGCATTAGTTACTATGAGCGCTAGGTTGGTTACTATGGAGAATATTAGCAGAAGAAATGTAGATTGACTTACTGCCATGTTGGCACTGTTTACCGCAGTCGAGCGTCTTTGTGGGTTTCTGACTTTTTATTTCCATCTGCGTGGCAGTAATATTTGTCCTGTGAGGTATGCCAACACATCTGACAAGGTCAATGGTGTCTCTTAGAAAAGTGTGAACTCACCCTTAAGAAATATATCTTTATTTTTTTTTTTGTGCTAACAATGAAAAGTCGCAGAGGCTGGCTTTCGCTTCATGTGAAGCTTTAATTGCACACAGACTCAGGGACAAGAATCTCCAGTTGCATCAATATTTTAGAGGAACACATCAGACAAGTCAGCCAGCTACTTCTCTATCTCTTTTGTTTCTGCCTCCTTTGTTACACATGCAGGTGTCTGTACACCATTAAAACAATGGCAAATGCATACTAACAAGTATTTCTTTTACTTGCCAATGGGCCTTGTTTGCATGCAAAAGTGGCCATGCATCTTTATTATTAACCATCATAATGGGGGTAATGTTTTTTTGCATTATTAACGAGGCTAGCATCCTCACACTCATCTTAATTGAAAATGTCCGTCCATCTTTAACATCAGTTCATTTGTCCCCCGTCTTACTATGATTAGAGTTATACATATATACGGTGGATGGCACGTCCTCATCATTTATACAGGATATTCAGTTATAAAAATGCAATACAATGAGGATTGTGTAGCAAGGAGGAATTTATTTGCACAAAAATATTTCAGTCAACAAAAAAAAACATGGCTGACAATGTCAATTAACTTTTTTGTTTTGCTCAGTTTTTAAAATGACATTTTACCAAATAACTTCCTACATAGATACGTATGATAAGTACGGATTTATTTATTTATACTGTGCATATACAGTACATACATAAATTTCATTCATTCATTCATTTTCTACCGCTTTTTCCTCACAAGGGTTGCGGAGGGTGCTGGAGCCTATCCCAGCTGTCTTTAGGCGAGAGGCGGGGTACACCCAGGACTGGTCACCAGCCAATCACAGGGCACATATAGACAAACAACCATTCACACTCACATTCATACCTATGGACAATTTGGAGTCGCCAATTAACCTAGCATGTTTTTGGAATGTGGGAGGAAACCGGAGTACTCGGACGGAGAAAACCCACGCATACACGGGGAGAACATGCAAACTCCACACAGAGATGGCCGAGGGTGGAATTGAACCCTGGTCTCCTAGCTGTGAGGTCTGCACGCTAACCACTCGACCGCCGTGCCGCCCTACATAAATTTCAAAGTGACACTATTACAGAAAGTAAATTTGGATATACTTTAGCGTTGTGCACAGCTTGTATTGCAGTAAAAATTTGCTATCCACTGAAAATCAAGTATAGTAGTGGTAGCAATTGGGTCTACATGAGTGGTGCCAGCACTGGGGTGCTGTGGTTCAGTGCATGATCCCCTTCAGTGTAGCGCCGAGCCCTGCTATAACTATGGGTTATATACCAAGACCCACGCAAATGACATAAAACATCAAATAATGGACGTACCAATAAAAACCTCAAATAATTCCGATGTCTATGCTCATCTTAGAAAGAAGAAAACGGACAGCTATGGTTCCCGGATAGGAGTCCCACTTGGGTGGGAGTTCATGAGTTCATAAGTGTGATTTGTGGATTGTGGTGAGTTCATGTCAAAGCTCATGTTTGGTGTGTGTCAAATCCTCAAGGACTCATACACGCCACAATATGTCTCTTTATGACTGACTCTTTATGCGGCTTATAGTGGATATATGATAAAATACGGTCCATAGGTGCACTCAGTCTCTGTTACCATCATTGTTGGCGACGCCAGATTGTTACGTCTCCGTTGGGTGACATTGGTTTAGAGTCTAGCGACCCACCAGTGCTTGTTTTCTAGTCATAGGCTGTAAAGTTTTATATTTTTAGGAATATATCCCAAGTGTACTAGCATGCACATGTGCAAGCATGTTGGTGTGTTGTACTGTACATTTATGGGCAGTCCGCCTGAGTCCAGGCCTTGGGCAGTGTGTCCTTTAGTCTCTCGCCGGCTTCCCCAAGTATCAAATCTCACTGGAGTCCCTCTCCTGACTGGGCTGGATGGGTCATTGAACACCTCCGACCCACTTTCCTCACACACCACAACCTCTTCATTGTCAATTCTACCACACAGTCACTTTCATTTAATGTCACATTTCTTATTCATGCCCATGTTATATACAGTATACATAGCTTGATGGGAACTGCTTGTAATTATAGTTTCAAACCTTTGCTGGTCGGTTCTTTGATTTATAATAGCATCACTGGTTTCTCATGAAACATTGTGGGTTGTGGGTTGATACCACATGTCCAAGAACCCATAAAATGTTCTTGCACATGAGAATAAAAGTGTGGATATAGGAAGGTTCCAACTATGTATTTTATTTCCTAGTTATTACTTTCTAATTTTAAGCACACTAAAAAAAGGAAATAAGCTAATAAGTTAATTAACTGTGTATTAACCAATGAATGTTGTATTTTTGGTGTGTCTTCTACTTTGTTTACTTGCTTTATTCAACTCCATTCTTCTGTAAATTGTCTTTGAGTATTTTGAAAAGCACTATACAAATAAAATGTATTATTATTATTACTGTAATTGACCACAGAAATGCACTTTGTACTTTTTGCTTATAGTACTATAAATACTCAACTACAAGCACAATTACAATTAACACATTTATTCAATTAACGTCAAAGTATCCAAGAGTTGCAGAGTGTGTTGTTAGCAAAAGCAAATAACCGGCAGTATCTCTAATTAGGGCTTCAATTAGAAAATATAATTACTCAACATGTTATTTTCCATGTATTTGTATTACATCAAAATATTTATTTATTTTATTTTTATTTACTTTACTTTTATTTAATTTACTTTATTTTTTATTTATTTTATTTTTTCATTTTATTTTTTATTTTATTTTATTTACTTTTTAAATTATTTTTTATATATATTTTGTATAGTGTACTACAAATAAAGGCAAAAACCCAAAGGTTTCTGTTTTTAATAATTACCTATATAATTTCCACTTTCATAGGCACTCCAAATCATTATTAATGTTGAATATAAACATTCCAAATCAGCATAATTTTATCATTTGGTTAATATACACACCCAATATCTATAGTTGAAGCTAGTGTTCCAATACCGCACCACCGATATGTTGTCCCTGTCCAGTATCCACATAGATTATATTAGTGAGGTTGTGCACATGCATGAATAAATCAAATAATAATGAATAATGAAAGATGGTAGATCATGAAAGTGACATTGATGGTCGTAGCATGACGTCTGGGATGCAACTAATTTATGGTCAGTGCATTAACCGTGAACATCGCTGCACCTTCCACACACACGACTCTCATCACCCGCCAGCGTCCACCAAGTGACAATGTGAACGAAAGGACGGACACGGCGGGATTGGGAAGCTAAATTTAGTCGGCTAAATATCCCCATTTCCTTCCCTCTTTGCCGCGACATTACCCATTCCAGAGCCTTCATCTTCCAGGGTTTTGTAACAGAACTCATGACGAATACTGACTTCAAAAGCCCTTCAGGGTACAAAATCCAATCGGCCTAAAATGTCTCGTTTTGGAGGAGGTTGTTTTGTTTAAAGAGGAGTTGCAACATTTTGGACTGGATATGGCCCTAGTACCTCCTCTTCCATGAAATCGGATACCAATGGCACAGTGTCAAAACAAATGAATATATAAAACATAAAACTATGATATGTAACTATACGTATGTATATATAAGGTATAAGGTACCATAATGACTGCCATTCTAACTACTGTCAGATCCTAGTTACCATTTGCCTACTAAGTATATAAATGATGAAACCTCTTAAAGAACACATTTCCTAAATAAATAAGGCATTTCTTTTTTTTAAAAAAAAAAAGCAGTATTGTACAATTAAGTAAAATATAAATATTAAATAAAACAAAACTACTCTCCATTTGCATACACAATATTTAGGCAACTGAAATATTGAAGCCGAGTAGAACTGCTGTTTAACGTTTCCAACCGTCATACAAACAAATAAGCTAACCCACATGAAATAACACTAAAATAAAACAAAATTAATTACATTTTGAAGCGTGGTTTAATGTTGAGGGAAGTGAACTTGTGGGCTGCTGAGTCCACTTTGTGTATTGTGCTATTTAACATTCTCCAATGTCATACAAGTGTTACAATAAATTGACCACTGTGTAATAAAATAAAAATAAAACAAAACTACTCATCCTTGCTGTAAAATAAAATACAACTATAAAAACAATAACTTCTTTACTCTCCTTACAAAAAAAAAAAACAAATGTGTTATTAATGTCAGCTTATTGTCACTTTTGCCATGCTGCACTGAGGAGCATGCTTTTTTCGCTATGCTACCTCTATGTCACTACAACCTCCATTTTGAATTATGTGGCTGTCATTATTCTTTTCGTCGCCACTGGTACCCTTCGACCTTTCAAACTCTGACATTTTGTGAAATACAAAAATAAAAATCAAACAATATTAGTCTTTAACATTCCAGAAATATTTGCTATTACAACAGATGGATTAGACAGGTTGTTTACAGTAAGTGAGCGTTCAAAAGCAACACAGGAGTGATGGAAGCTGCTGTGATTGTGAGGGGAAAGACAATAAATTGTGATGTTTTTTTGTATGGAAGAATCGATGGACAAAACACTCAAGGGAATACTGAGCCTTTCCTGTTTCCAAACACGAGTATTATATTACAACCCACATGACACAACATGTTTGGTTTAGCACAAATGAACACACAGTTATTGAGTGATATCTGCACGGAATGCTTTCTATACCATATTGGGACAAAAATAGAACTATTTCCACTGTTATGTAAAGCGAGAGCTACATCGTTTTTTTGCACAAACCTCATTATCTGAAACTTTGGCATTATTTAACACGATAATACAACATTCTAACTATATCTATAGGTCAGAAAAGTGGAAAACAAGCATAATAGGTCCCCTTTAAATACAAATTTGTTGATTTTTGTGTTGTCAAGTTTGGCTAGTTGAAGAAACCATAACAGTGATATATACATACGTACATGGCTAGAAATGGGGCTGCACGGTGGACAAGTGGTTAGCGCAGATCTCACAGCTAGGACACCTGAGTTCAATTCCACGCTCGGCCATCTCTGTGTAGAGTTTGCATGTTCTCTTCGTGTATGTGTAGGTTTTCTCCAGGTACTCCAGTTTCCTCCCACATTCCAAAAACATGCTAGGTTAATTAGCGACTCCAAATTGTCCATAGGTATGAATGTGAGTGTGAATGGTTGTTTGTCTATATGTGCCCGGTGATTGGCTGGCGACCAGTCCAGGGTGTACCCCGCCTCTCGCCCGAAGACAGCTGGCATAGGCTCCAGCACCCCCACAACCCTCGTGAGGATAAGCGGTAGAAAATGCTAACACATGCTAACAGTAGCTTACCCTGTTTATCAGGATGCCATAGTCTTGGCTCCAGTTTTCTTAATTGTGGCCTTCAGTCTACTAATGGATGACATTTAAGGACACCAGCTAAATTTAGCCTTGATGCTGTGCCTTATATCTGGAAGGTTCGGTATTATGCAACAGATTCTCCATTTTGCTGCAGCTGCCCCATGTTTTTGCTGCCCTCAATCTCTTCTTGGATGCTTTCTTCCAAGTTAAATAGTGTCCACTTATTTATTCAACTGTGTTGCATTAGTTTTTGTGTGTTTAATAAACCAAAGTTCATTCATTCATTTTCTACCGCTTTTCCTCATGAGGGTCGCGGGAGGTGCTGGAGCCTATCCCAGCTGTCTTCGGGCCAGAGGCGGGGTACACCCTGGACCGGTGGCCAGCCAATCACAGGGCACATATAGACAAACAACCATTCACACTCACATTCATACCTATGGACAATTTGGAGTCGCCAATTAACCTAGCATGTTTTTGGAATGTGGGAGGAAACCGGAGTACCCGGAGAAAACCCACGCATGCACGGGGAGAACATGCAAACTCCACACAGAGATGCCCGAGGAAGGAATTGAACCCTGGTCTCCTAGCTGTGAGGCCTTTGTGCTAACCACTTGTCCGCCGTGCCACCCTAAACCAAAGTTAAAGAATATAAATTATTTCGGTCTATTCCTTTTTCTGTGTATTTTGCTAGAAAAAATGACAACAATAACAAGCGTTGCGTCCTATCCAAGCCATTTGATGAGCAGGTTCCTGAGAGTGTTATGTTTATGGCTTCCGTGATTCCTCCCCCTCCTGTTCTTCTTGTGTCAGAAGGGACGAGGGTGACGAGCAAGGGTGATAATGACTTGTCAAATTAGAATTAATGAAACCCGCGGCGGGCGTAAACACAATCTGACGTGTTTCCGATGACATTCTCCTATTTCTACCGGGGAGAAGATTAGCGAAGTGATAGCTTCGTCACAATGGTGCAACATATAAACGTAGACACAAAAGAATGAAAGGAATTGCTGGCGCTTTTCCACAGAACAGAGTGACACCTGCATAAACAAACAGACACAGGGACCTTTCTGGATATGAAATGCATCCCAGTCATGGTCCCACCGGCTTGGCTCCGGCCCACACCTCGTCAGCATGATGGATGGTGTTTATACACGACCTCGACTGTAGAGCTCATCAGAACTTTATGTAGATGCATTTTTATTGTTACAAGAAAGTCGACTTTTCTGCAGTGTTCCATTTAACGCATAGCCTGTCCACTACCAGCGCCCCCGTTGGTTCATTTCCCCCAACTTTTTTGAGATAAAGACGCCATTATCCCTCCCCCTGTCACTGGCAAGATACTATTGAGAGTCTGGAGCGCATCAATTTGGGCCTCAAATGACTTTCAGCAGCTGGCCAAATCCTGACAAGCTTTATGTTCTCCTTTTTAAAAGAGCCCTTTTATCATCAGGAGAAAGAGGCAGCAAGAATGAGAAATGGGAATAGAGACGGAAGGTGAGTCAAAAAGCTAATGTCTCACTGACACCCTTTCACACACAACAGGGGAAATTTCTGTTCTATAACGGGTTCTGGTTAATTTGAAGTCAATTGAAGGAGTTATTAAAAGGATCTGGAGTGAGCTGACTGAACTTGGTCAAGGGCGATAAACTCAGGAACCAGAAGCTAACGTCACCCTGAGGCCTCAAGGTCTTTAGGATTTGCTTTTGAACTATGACATCCTTCATGTTCTTTTGTTAAATCCTACATGTACTATATGTAGTTCTTCCATACTAACTCTTCTTCTACAAAGATAAATCACACAAAGGAACTAGAATAAAATAAAAATACTTTAATGCATGACTAGTGTTTAGGGGATTGTATTAGGCGAGTTGCATTGCACTTTTTAACATTCTTAACGATCACACAAGTGGAAAAAAATTAGTGAAAAAAAAACAAGTTTAGGGCGACACGGTGGACAAGTGGTTAGCGCGCAGACCTCGCAGCTAGGAGACCAGCGTTCAATTCCCACCCTCAGCCATCTCTGTGTGTTCTCCCCGTGCATGCGTGGGTTTTCTCCGGGTACTCCGGTTTCCTCCCACATTCCAAAAACATGCTAGGTTAATTGGTGACTCCAAATTGTCCATATGTATGAATGTGAGTGTGAATGGTTGTTTGTCTATATGTGCGCTGTGATTGGCTGGCGACCAGTCCAGGGTGTACCCCGCCTCTCGCCCAAAAGACAGCTGGGATAGGCTCCAGCACCCCCGCGACCCTTGTGAGGAAAAGCAGTAGAAAATGAATGAATGAATGAATGAAAACTAAGTTTAATAAAACTAAAATAAAGCAAAATCCATCCATATTCTATACTACTTATCCTCACGAAAGTCGCGGACATGCTGGAGCCTATCCCAGCCCAGAGGCGGGGTACACTGCCAGCCAATCACAGGGCACATATAGACAAACAACCATTCACACTCACATTCATACCTATGGACAATTTGGAGTCGCCAATTAACCTAGCATGTTTTTGGAATGTGGGAGGAAACCGGAGTACCTGGAGAAAACCCATGCTTGATCGGGGAGAACATGCAAACTCCACACAGAGATGGCCGAGGGTGGGATTGAACTCAGGTCTTCTAGCCCTGCGCACTAACCACTCAACCGCCGTGCAGCCCTATGACAATAATAATAACAATAATAAAACTACAATTAAAAAAACTCCACTGTCATAGAAATGTTAACTACTGTTGAATGAAGCACAAATAGAACACAATCACTCACCCTTTGAAGCTAATACCACGAACAGGCATCAAGGTCTTTTGGATTGTCTTTTGAATTTTAGTATCCCACATACTGTTTTAGTAAATCCCAGAGTTGAGGCTTTCTTCCGTATTGTTTTTTTTTTTTTGGTTTATCTCCCCCAGCTTTAAGTTGCCCTTAAATTATAGTCAGCCAATATGTATGTAAATCAGAAATTACATTAACCTTATTGTTGCTGGATCAGTCTTTGTGGTCCTCAGGTGGTGGGCTTCATGCTTTAATGCAACAACCAGTCTTGCATTGCAGTGCAATTTCTATTTCAGAAAGAAAAATAATAATAATAATAAAGCATGGCACACAGAAAGGCAATTCAATTTGTTTACAGTGGGACATGACCAGCGCATGTCATCGGTTCAGCATGCAATCATACAGCGACATGCAGAGTGCATCCAGGGTCTATTTACTGAGCTCATGTTCATGGCAATAATCGTCCATGCCATTAGCTATTCATAGTGTGTCTAGGCTGATCCAAAATGCCTGCAAAATAGCAGGAACTTTTAAAATATCCATTTAGAAGGGGATTGGATGAATGTTTTTGTGTTTACGACTCATTGGCCGGGAGTTTCAGTTTTAGTTTTACTTCAAATCACATAAGTGCAGAGACACTCAGAGAGCATTGCATAACGTTACATATCATGATGGTATCGTTACAGTATTAGTGAGTTGTTGTTTTCCATGTTGTTGCTATTCTTTGTGCCATTTCCTGACCGTGTTCTGGGGGGTTTCGTCATCTTGCTTCCTGTATCCCTAAATAAATTAATGTTGTTGCTCTCCAACATGCTTATTTGCTTGAGTGTTTTAGCCTGTAGATTGGAAAAAAAATCACAATTATTTTTTGGTTTATTTGTCACAATCACCATTAGTTCTGCTCTTAAAAAAGATAAAACAAACAACAAAAATATTCCAATATTAGTCAAATATAGACAAAATCAAACAAATCAGATTCAAGTATTAGAGTCTTTTGTCAATAATAGACCAAATGCTCATATTAGCTTACCCTGTTGCTTTGCCTTGGCTTTATACGCCACGTTTGCTACAAAGCTCTACTTTTTAGCTGCCATCAGCTAAAAAGTCATGTTCAACTTCATCTTCTTAAACATCTTCAAGAAATTTCCCCACAAAGCATTATAGCTGCAAATGGAAATGTAAATGCTGTATTTTCTATTTTCACAGTACTTTTGGCCAAACATTTTCCTGAAAAAACACATTAGTATTCCCTTGCTACATTTAGTTTCACCTTTCGCGGATTCGCTGCTTAGAAGTTTTATTAACTTCTTAATTTTGCAGCTTTAACAGCGTATGGTCATGCATTATGTTCTGCGTCCTCGTGGTGTATTAGAGCTCTCAATTGGTGCTCTGTTGTATGTGTTATTGTGTTTACTACTGCTATCCCTAGAGGTTGTTGAAAAATTATGTGAGAGTTGAAGACATGTCCGGACCTGTCCAGTTCAGCTCAGTATGTGTTGCCAGCCGTTAATTGACTCCTATAAAGTTGAGTTCATTCTAGGCAGAAGGGAATTTGACCAACCACAGCAGAGCGCCTGGAGGCAGGTTTTGGGTGGAATTAATTTAAAAAAGGCCGTTTTCGCGGGAAGCACAGAATCTAAAGAAATACAGCTGGAATTGGTGCAGATTCTGGAAGATCTAGAAAGCTTTTTGTGCTGGTTATTGTGGGTAGCTACTCTATAGGAGCCTACAACTCAATACAAAGGGCCTAAAAATTACTGTGTCTTTTAGTTCTTTCTTTTTATTTTAATTGGTTTTATTTTTTTATACTTTTGTTGCTTTGCTTCTTGTTTTTAATATTTTAATATCTATTTTACTATTTTATTTCTTAAATGATCTTTTAGTTTTGGATTAATACTTTTTATTTTACTAGTCTGTGCAGCACTTTGGAAACTCTGTTTATAAAATGTGCTATATAAATAAAGTGGATTGGATAAAAATTAGAATAATAGGTCCCCTTTAACAAGGATAAAAAAACACTCCAGTTGAATGGTTCCAGGATGAGGCACGTCAGTGGAGTGAATTTCTTGCGTCCAAGAGGTTCATCATTTCAATTCTAAAAGAAGAGAGAGAAATGTGTGCCTGTGTGAGAAAAGTGTATTGTGATAGCTTTTACAGCTTTGAAACATTTACAATAATTGCATACAAATACGGTTGGCTATTTTCACAGATTTCACTTATTGCGGGCTATTTTGGGAACCTATCCCCCATGATAAACAAGGGAACACCGTCGATGATTCCCTTCCCATTATAGCAGTGAAAGCCAAGCACAGAAAATGGTGAGCTTTTGAGCCAGCCAACAAGGTACGAGGTAGAGTCATTGCATTCCTCTTTCAATAATCGGCAGCAGGCAGCCAAATGTTAGCATGGCCGCCACAGACTGCCCCCCAGCAGACATGGCATCAGGGCTGCTCAGCTGGTGTCAGGAGAGCTGCTGCATGGCAGAAGGCCTGGAAGACACACTGCTTGTTGCATTTGCATATGCAGCCATCACATCACATTCCGTCAAAGGTTGTCTCCGTCCCCTGGATTGTGTGTGTTTACTCTCCCAGCCTCTAATATATTCATACTTTTCCACGCAATTACGATCCAACTGAAGTGGCAGTGCCAATTGTTTTGTGTGAAATCCTGCAGAAGGGTGCACAAAAGGCCAGCTCGTTGGGCTGTTACCAGCCAGAAATGGAAAAAGCAGAAACATGGCTCTTAGAAAATGGGCTTATTTGGTTGACGTCAGCTGAAATAGAAAGGCAGTAAAACCATGACTATGAGGAAAGAGAAGTACATTGTACTTATTTGTAATAATAATATAATTTTCATAATAATGGAATATATATATGCAGTAAAATATGCTTAAATATGTTATTGTTGTATAATTAATTATGCTATTGTCAATATAGTTTTTTATCAATAAAATGTCAAAAAAAAAACACAAGGTCTCTGAGGCTAACACATTGAAATAGAAAGGCAGTAAAACCATGAATATGAGGAAAGAGAAGTACATTGTACGTATTTGTAATAATAATATAATTTTCACAATAATGGAATATATATATGCAGTAAAATATGCTTAAATATGTTATTGTTGTATAATTAATAATGCTATTTTCAATATAGTTTTTTATCAATAAAATGTTAAAAAAACACAAGTTCTCTGAAGCTAACACATTGACATAGAAAGGCAGTAAAACCATGAACATGAGGAAAGAGAAGTATATTGTATTCCTGTATTATACTGTATTATTACTGTATTATATTGTATTGTATTATTGTATTACTTATTTGTAATAATAATATAATTTTCATAATAATGGAATATATATATATATATATATATATAGTAAAATATGCTTAAATATGTTATTGTTGTTAAATTAATTATGCTATTTTCAATACAGTTTTTTATCAATAAAATGTAAAAAAAAAACCACAACACAAGCTCTCTGAGGCTAACACATTGAAAGAAAAATACCCTATGTTCTTGTATTTGCATTGGTAATCGTTCTTTGTAATGTTCTGATGCAGGCTGAGATTGTTATTTTGGGCCAATAAGCAATGAACTAAGGGCAGTAAATGGCCCCTGGGACAGACTTTGGACACCTTGCTTGAAAGGGTTTAGAGCTAACATTTGGCATTGATCATTTGATTGACCATCAGTCCGAACCTGCATATAGAATTGGTCACAGAACCGACACACAAAACTGATTTTGCCAGATTGCTTTTTGTCCGATTGTAATCTTTACAAAGCCAATTGGCCCCATTATAATCACGGAATAGAGACTGAAAGCAATGAAGTGAGTGACGGCAAATTGACGAGCGGGTAAATCGCTCTCCCTTCAAAAAATTATCGGTGTTTGGTGCGCATTTGCATTTAAATGAGCAAAGGTGAGCTGTCAGAATGACTCGGAGATGAAGACATTTGGAGCGTTGCAACACAGATGGGGAGATTAAAAGGACGTACTTCCTTAGCTTTATGACAAAGATGAGGACAATGAGGAAGAACGCAAAGTTGTTGCAGACAATTTACCACACTAATGCCTGCTTCATTTCAACAAATACGGCGGACTCGATCCTGTATGGGACACTATTCGACCTCTGACTTGTTCCAAACATTTTTAGAAATAATCTGGACACCCTGGACTGGTCGCCAGCCAATCACAGGGCACATATAGACAAACAACCATTCACACTCACATTCATACCTATGGACAATTTGGAGTCGCTAATTAACCTAGCATGTTTTTGGAATGTGGGAGGAAACCGGAGTACCCGGAGAAAACCCACGCATGCACGGGGAGAACATGCAAACTCCACACAGAGATGGCCGAGGGTGGAATCGAACCCTGGTCTTCCTAGCTGTGAGGTCTGGGCGCTAACCACTAGACCGCCGTGTCGTTCTGTAAAATTAAATAAAAAAAAAATCCAAAAATTAACACATAATGATGAAAATGGTAATATTAATGATGATTATAATAATGGTGATAATAATAACAATAATAATGGTAATAATGGTAAGGTTTATAACAATAATGATAATGATTATAACAATAATAATATTACAATGATAATAATAACAGGGGAAAACTGTGGCATGAACATGATTATATCTTGCAAAACGGGGTAGGCATTTATAAGCTTTTGCTTCAGCCTACTCCTTTTGGGCTTGTGATCATATAGTTGAATACAAATGTAAATAATGGAAAGTTATATTTTGATTTATGTAAGAAATGCACTGTAATTTTTTATATAAAATTAATTTTATTTAGGATCTTCTTATTTATGACTGACTTGTATTATTGTCACTACAGCCATGTTGAACTGATCCATCTACTATATGGCTTTCCATTTCCCGTGCTATGGTTATCATCATGTTCCAAGCGTCACTGGTACCAATATGTATGTATCATCATACTGTATGACACAAAAATGTCAGATTTTGTGTGACATTTGTCTATTCCTCCAACTTTAAATGTTCAAACTTGAGAGGCATTCTGCTTTGACGGTTCCATTGCAATGTAGATGGATGTATTATTTAAAAAGGGTTTGTTTTTGGTGGCGTGATGCATTATCATTGCTATTAAATACAGCCATAGTGTGATGTCAGTGCAGACCATGCCACTTCCTGTTCAAACTAATCTCATTGGGCCAGATAGCAGAACAGCACCAGGATACATTAATGCAGTTCCGGACAACAGAGCTGAATGAAACAAACCCTTATCAGGCTGATGTGTTCCTACATTATTATCACAATCAAACTCCAATCCTGCTGTAAATTGTATTTATAAAGACCTCAGGCTCACAACTCCACTTTTTTTTTTATTTCTCTGTGTGTCTGTCTTGGAACTGAATCAATCTCCATGGTGATGATCACGGGTGTATTTACATGAATTGATCTGAGATGGCACCCCCTCAGTTTATGAGCTTTATAGACGACAATCAGGATTTTATTGTCGTGAGCAGTATAAGCGGGCTCTGAAACAGCATAGCGGGACGGATATAATGAAGCTTAGTGTTGCGGCTTGGCTCATTTTAGCTGTTTGGCATTGACCGCTTCCTCTTTGTCGGTTTAACAAGATCTCACAAAAGTTTAGGAGGAAACTGTGCTAAAAGTTCGGTTGTGTAGAGCATGTGCTGCAGTCCACAGGTAGGGGTGGCGAGATTTCTTGTTCACGACAGTAAATAAGTAACACTATAAATGAAAATGAGGGCGGCACGGCTGTCTAGTGGTTAGCGCGCAGACCGCACAGCTAGGAGACCAGGGTTCAATACCACCCTCGGCCATCTCTGTGTGGAGCATGTTCTCCCCGTGCATGCGTGGGATTTCTCCTGGTACTCCGGTTGGCGACTCCAAATTGTCCATAGGTATGAATGTGAGTGTGAATGGTTGTTTGTCTATATGTGCCCTGTGATTGGCTGGCGACCAGTCCAGGGTGTACCCCGCCTCTCGCCCGAAGACAGTGGGAGGAAACCGGAGTACCCGGAGAAAACCCACGCATGCACGGGGAGAACTCCACACAGAGATGGCCGAGGGTGGAATTGAACCCTTGTCTCCTAGCTGTGAGGTCTGCACGCTAACCACTCGTCCACCGTCCATCGAAATGAATGGTCTCTATGCAGGGCAAATTTTCCCATAGGAAATAATATAAATCCAATGAATCCGTTACAAACACCCAAACATTTGAACACAAAACACATGCTATAGACAATGATTATAGTTTTGCATACAGATATTACTTACAAATTATAAATAAATAGAACAAGCCAGTGATTGTCTTAAATTTGTAAAGGCCTCCTCATTGCAGGTGTTGTCTTTGTTATATTCGCATGCAGCAGGTCTCTCCCACTAGCTGTTTACCATTGATCCACGCTAGCAACAACTTCACAACATCTTCAATGGTTTGTGGTCTCTGCTTTATTACTCCTTTCGCAACATTAGCTCACTTGATTACGTTGTTATTCTTCAGGATGATACTTCAATTCAACTTTACTTATATAGTGCCAAATCACAACGGCAGTGAGGGTCCATTATTTGGCCACTCCATTCCGGATGCTTTACCGGTGAATTAAAAAGTGAATTAAGTATTGCGACATTTTGTCTTGGGTGTGTGATCTAAAACGGCCGCGTAAACAAATTAAGCATAAATACAACAGTTCATAATGCTTTTGATATTGCACGGAAACTTGGTGGGCAAACGCAAACCAAAACACAATTTTTTTTTTTTTAGTATTTAGTTTATTTTATTGCATATAATTTTATTTTTTGCATTTATTTGCTTTTATTTTTTATTTATTTTTTATTTACAAATAATAGGTCATATTGGACCGTGAAATAATGTGCAAAGTGACAAAGGTTTTCGTTTGTAGTTGGTGAGGCAACATTGACTGATTTGGAGGACGACCAGTGACTGCATGAAAGATGACAGAGACATTGTAGAGTAATGATACAGTATACAGAATAATGATGTAGTATCTCTACATTTAGATATACCGTATAAGGAGACAGTACCTACAGAGAAAGCTGATGTAACGTTTACATTTACATTTAGACCGACCAATGACTGCATACATATTGAAGGAAATGCTTACCACCTAAAGAGAAACCCAAGTAACAGATAACAAACCAACACGTCAGTTGTGTGGCTGCACAGCGGACGAGTGGTTAGCATGCAGGCCTCACAGCTAGGAGACCCGAGTTCAATTCCACCCTCGGCGATCTCTGTGTTGAGTTTGCATGTTCTCACCGTGCTTTGTCTATATGTGCCCTGTGATTAGCTGGCGACCAGTCCAGGGTGTACCCCACCTATCTACCAAAGAGAGCTGGGATAGGCTCCAGCACCCCCCACGACCCTCGTGAGGATAAGCGGTAGAGAATAAATGAGTGAATGTCAGATCAGATGTGCTGCTGGCAATATTTGTATTACATATAGACCGACCAATGACTGCATAGTGAATAAAGCTTCTACATTTCGACCCCATTTAAGAAAGGGAGTTTCTCCAAAGGGAGAAACACCAGTAATGGAAGAACACTTGCAGGTGGCTGTAATGATGAGTTATGAAAATTATATCTCGTCCTCTTGATGTTGACGTGCGTAACTCAATGACATCAAGCCAACTGAGTCATATTGTGTAGCATTGTTGGAATGTAAGCTGCAGAATAGGTAGTAAAAAAAAAGTACTGCAGTGTGCTTTGCTGCAGTGTGATGCACAAGAGCTTTTCTACATGTGCGTATGGACACCTCCGTCACAATTTAGGATTATTTAGGAGTGCCCGAGCACAATTGTTGCAAAAGGTGTCATGTTCAAAAGGAATAGATCTCATCTACCGTGTGTGTGTGTGTGTGTGTGTGTGAGAGAGAGAGAGACTGCAACGTGCCTCCAGTGGGAAACATTGATTTTTAAGCCCAGCATGTGAATGTGGGAAAATGTCAGCCTCTAATTGAGTTGATAAAACCATTTTGAGTTCCATAACTAAATAAACAAAATAGCACCACTTCTGGCAAGTCCCAGTGGGCGGTCTATGGGGTGTATGTCTGTACAGTGCATTTTTACTATGAATGAGACATTTTGATCGTTTGCCGTAAAACAGAATACAAGTTTGTGACAAATTAAAAATATATTTGAATAGATAAAAATAGATAATGCATGATATTACTACATGATAGAATCGACTATTCAGTGATCTAATCTGTCATGACTGAACTTTAGACCGACCAATGACTAAGGAGTGAATAAGATACCAGTCAGTGGCAAATTTTGGTAATGGTAATGGTTTTATTTCATTTGAACATGCATTAGATTACAATTGAATGCATCACATAATCAGTTCACAGTTCCACCTGTCCAAAAGGAGTAGGAAGAAGCAAAGCTTAGTAAATCCTACCCCTCCATCTTGTACTTTTACAATCAGTAACTGTTACATTTGTTCACTTCCTGCTTTCCATAATACAGTTTAAGTTTTTTTTCATTTAAGTTTAAGGTATTCATTCATTCACAGTATTCATTCATTTTCTACCGCTTTTCCTCACGAGGGTCGTGTGGAGGGGTGCTGGAGCCTATCCCAGCTGTCTTCGGGCGAGAGGCGGGGTACACCCGGGACTGGTCGCCAACCAATCACAGGGCACATATAGACAAACAACCATTCACACTCACATTCATACCTATGGACAATTTGGAGTCGCCAATTAACCTAGCATGTTTTTGGAATGTGGGAGGAAACCGGAGTACCCGGAGAAAACCCACGCATGCACGGGGAGAACATGCAAACTCCACACAGAGACGAGTGAGGGTAGAATTGAACCCTGGTCCTCCTAGCTGTGAGTCTTTTTTATATTGAATGCAATAATTATTACCTAAACTTTGTTTCCCAACTTTTTTCCAGCTCAAGACTGAAATACGAAATGTTTTTTTTTCTATTGGCTATTGGACTAAAACGTAATGAAATACATTTACTTTATTGCTGTTGGTCCCGAATCTGAATTTGGGCAACCCTTCTATTAGATCTGAGCTTGAATTGTTTTGAGATGACTTGTTTGAAATAATATAAATAATCTCATCTGCAGCTTTTGTTCCGTTATTGTTGTTACATCATGTTTATAAGTGTGAGACTTGAACACACACCCAGGCTGCTTGTATCTACACCGGAGGGGTCCTGCTCCTCATTATAAGGAGTGATAATTAGACCAAAAATTCACACATTGCGCCATGATGATGCTTTCTGTTTTCTATCACATTCTCCTCATGGAAGCACACACACATTTGTGGCCAAGCCCACTGGTAATTAACAGCTCCTGCATAATTAGTCAGACAACTATTCATATAGGGAATGCATGCATGTGTGCACACGACTTCCCCCATAATTAAGAGTATTAATTACGAGCATAGCGGTTCCTGTGAGAGTCTGTATCACTCACAGTCTGGTGTTCTTATGACTTTATCTCACCCCTACCATGATCACCATCCATGGTGTGCATACAAGCGCACACTTGTGTACTCCCAAGTAAACAGTACACCTGTCGGATGAGACAAATACTTGCTAAGTAGTCAGAGACAGATAGCGGTAGCTTTGGGTGTTGCGGGGGATTTGTGTAAAACAGATAAGTGTGCTTCGGATGCCTTTATGCAATATGTTATCAGCATGTAGCAGAAGATATCGTATATGTACATACATATATTTTAATAGAAGAAGTGTATTTGAACTACCCAGGGCAATACAATTCGGACTTTAACCAACATTTTTCCGGGAAAAGAGACTTCGGCCTCATGAGGGTCATGGGGGTGCTGAAGCCTATCAGCGGGTATAGGCTCCAGCTGGGATAGGCTCCAGCACCTATCAGCTGGGATAGGCTCCAGCACCCCCCATGACCCTCATGAGGCCGAAGTCTCTTTTCCCGGAAAAATGTTGGTTAAAGTCCGAACTGTATTGCCCCGAACTGTAAAGACAGCTGGGTCTTTGGGCGAGAGGCGGGGTACACCCTGGACTGGTCGCCAGCCAATCACAGGGCACATATACACAAACAACCATTCACACTCACATTCATACCTATGGACAATTTGGAGTCGCCAATTAACCTAGCATGTTTTTGGAATGTGGGAGGAAACCGGAATACCCGGAGAAAACCTAGGCATGCACAGGGAGAACATGCAAACGCCACACAGAGATGACCGAGGGTGGAATTGAACCCTGGTCTCCTAGCAGTGAGGTCTGTGCGCTAACCACTCGACCACCGTGCAGCCTGTTTTTCATTCATTTTTACCTTATTTAATGCCAGTTGACTCATAAAACGTTAGTAGAAAACAGAGGCCCGTTCCAAGGAAGTTCCGCACCAATACTCTATCTCTTTAAGGAAAGTTCAGCAGCACCGCCTTGCTTTTTTATGAGCATGATGTGTATTCCTGGTTAAAAAGAATCTTGCCTTGCACTTTTTTCTCTTTTTGGTGCTGTTGTGCATCCTCAGCACATAGAAGAGTCTGACATCATTTATGGAGCATTTTACAGTCGGCTCCCAGATGCAACAGAAGTCGTTGCGTTTGAATATTGCAGGAGTGTTGTCTGCAGGGGCCAAGATGGCACACACACGAACACACACACACACACACTCACACACTCACACACTTACACACTCACACACACACAGATCGACATGCTCTGAATGCACAACAAAAGAAGATAGGGTTAGCAGATAAGTGGCTGCCACTCTTGCAAACTTAATAAACGGAGAGAATAACTATGTTAATAATAATAATTTTGCACAAAATATGATTTTCACCAGGGCTGCACGGTAGGCTAGTGGTTAGTGTGCAGGCCACACAGCTAGGAGACCGGAGTTTGATTCCAACCTCTGCCATCTTTGTGTTGACAGCATACCCACGACCCTACTGAGGATAAGTGGCATAAAAAATGGATGGATTGATATTAACACGCATTTTGTTCTATGTCCTTGTGGTGTATTAGAGCGATGTATTGTTGCTCTTAAAAAATTGTATTCTTTTAAAATAAAAAATTTAAAACCATATTTGGCTGCACGGCGGTCGAGTGGTTAGCGCGTAAACCTCACAGCTAGGAGACCTGGGTTCAATTCCACCCTCAGCCATCTCTGTGCATGTTCTCCCCGTGCATGCGTAGGTTTTTTTCGGGTACTCCGGTTTCCTCCCACATTCCGAAAACATGCTAGGTTAATTGTTGACTCCAAATTGTCCATAGGTATGAATGCGAGTGTGAATGGTTGTTTGTCTATATGTGCCCTGTGATTGGCTGGCGACCAGTTCAGGGTATACTCCTCCTCTGCCCAAAGACAGCTGGGATAAGCTCCAGCACCCCCTGCGACCCTGTTTTCGTCAAAACATTTTATGTACTGTACTGTATAACTGTATTTTCCAACCTTTTTGAGCCCATGGACCAGTAATTGGAAGGAAATAGTGCCATTGTGGAAAATGCAGTATCACACAAGTAATTGGACAGGAATGGCAACAATGTCTTCATCACAATCATAGAAAGTCTTACTTAAATTCAAACAAAATTGCAGTGGTTAATTAATTTTTTTGAAAATCCAAAGCATGAAACATGTGAACTAGTGTTTTATTATGTCAACATACCTCACTAACATGATGTGAAATGCTTATGTCTTGTTTTCTCCACCAGTGGACGGTTGCACAGACTGGTCGGTGGACTACCTGAAGTATCAGGTGCTGCAGGGCGAGCCGGTGCGGCTAAAATGCGCCCTGTTCTATGGCTACATCCGGGCTAACTACAGCCAGGCTCAGAGCGTGGGCCTCAGCCTCATGTGGTACCGCAGCTCGGGCCTGGGACACAGCGACTTCGAGGAGCCCATCTCTTTTGATGGCGTACGCATGAGCAAGGAGGAGGACGCCATCTGGTTTCGACCCGCCGACCTCCAAGACGTAGGCCTCTACTCCTGTGTCTTACGGTAAGATGGCTGAGAAAAAGAGTATACCAATAATCAGTGGATAAACTATTCATACATATGTACACTGAAACCTCAGAACTTCAAGAACTTCATCAAATGTTTTTGCTTTTTCTTTAGCTTTTTGGAACAACTTTTTTTTTTTTACATTTTGCAGTGGTAATTTCATTTTTATATGTTTAGAATTAATTCATTTTCTACCGCTTTTCCTCACAAGGATCGTGGGGGGTGCTGAAGCCTATCCCAGCTGTGTTCGGGCTAGAGGCGGGGTACACCCTGGATTGGTCGCCAGCCAATCACAGGGCACATATAGACAAACAACCATTCACACTCACATTCATACCTATGGACAATTTGGAGTCGCCAATTAACCTAGCATGTTTTTGGAATGTGGGAGGAAACCGGAGTACCCGGAGAAAACCCACGCATGCACGGGGAGAACATGCACACTCCACACAGAAATGGCTGAGGGTAGAATTTAACCCTGGTCTCCGAGCTGTGAGGTCTGCACGCTAACCACTAGACCGCCGTGCAGCTCTGGTTCAGAATATTTTTCTTCAAAACAGAAGTCATGCTAAAATGTTGTGTTGCTGCTGGATGTTCACAGTTTACTGTAAGTTAGTTTTCTTTTTCAAAAGAGGAAGGTTTAATGGATGAAGAGAGACGGATGGACGCCCATTTCAAGTTCTGTTTTTTGCAGTGATCATTTTAGTGATGTCTTCTTTGAAATTATGCTCTAACCACATTTTGAAAAGGGATGCTATTCCACCAGTAAGCAAAACAAGGGAAAAAATTACCACTATGTCAAAGTTACCACAAAACACAGTAAGTCATGTTTTGTTTACTTAAAGGGGACGTATTATGCAAAAGAACGCCCACCTCATATTCTGTTTTTTGCAGTGATCAGTTTAGTGATATCTTTGAAATTATGGTCTAACCGCATTTTGAAACGGAATGCTATTCCACCAGTACACAAACCAAGGGAAAAATTACCACTAGTACGTGAACGTTACCACAGAACACAGTAAGTCATGTTTTGTTTACTTAAAGGAGACCTATTATGCTCATTTTCCGGCCCTTTGTATTGAATTGTGGACTCCTATAGATCAGCTACACACAATAACCAGCACAGAAAGCTTTCCAGATCTTCCAGAATCTGCACCTATTCCAGCTGTATTACCCTGGATTTCTATGTTAAGCTATGTTAAGCAACATAGCTGTCCCTCACACCTGAACAAACATGTCCTGGAAGGAGTCCAGTCTTTTCACACTTGTGACAATTAAAAACGTTAAAAAAAATGAGCAAGGCACACCTGTACCATGACTAAGACTCCAACATCTCCATTCTCCATGGCTCTTAGGAATATTAAAAAGTGCCTTCTTATCCTGATGATGGTATTTTCATGCTCATAGTGTTTGTAAATAAAAGTTCAGATGATAATTTGGTGATCAATGAGGTCTACATGGAACCCAAAGAAAAGGAGACAAGGAATCCGTCCCTAAGAAGAGAGTTTTAGAAGGGAACGTTTGGGTCACAAGTGCGACTCAACAGCTTACACTCTGACAAAAAGACAATTGATTTCAGCTCAGAGGAAAATCTCTCAGACTGTTCTTTTTGGCAAGTTGAAAATCCCTGCAGATCCACAGCACGTTAACAAACGTGGAACCCGGAGGGCACTTTTTTTTTTACAACAGAATTACAGTATGCGGGAGAATTCCAAACACAACATTGTTGTTAGGAGACATTCTGCGGTGTAATGTAATATTAAATTAAACTCATTTGTTCCAGAGTGCGTCGATGGAAGCACCGGTAAAGGCTGGAATATCAACACATATTCTCTCTCTCCCACGCAGTCACACTAAGTGAGCGCACTTCAAGCCTCTCTGGGTCCTTAAGAGGCCTTTAACCCAGTTTATTAAAAACTCTGTGAAATGAAGAGCTGCAATGAGCCAATTATTGAGGGATGTTCTCCGCAGCAAAGGTTAATAAGTTACTGCTACATCATTGTGTTTCTTATCTTATTATGCATCTTGATAGCAACTGAGACGGAGTGCACTCAAGGGTCACAGCATTAAGTACACCTCCATAGTCTAATGAGGTTCAATAATAAAGCAGAGTTTTGATTGACACTGTCAGAGAGGTATTCATTTACCATTGTGTCGATTATTGTACGTGTATGGATGAAATATCATAAAAAAAAAGAAAAAAAATGCTTAGTTAAATTATTTTTTGTAAATGAGGAACAATGGTGGTGAAGAGGTTTGAGTGGAATAAACCAACGTGTGTCAAAATCCGGTCCACAGTAGTGTTTGAAAAATAGTACTTAATTTGCCCACCTGACTGAACTTATCAAAACTAGTACAACTTACTGCAATCTATTTATACAATAAACATTACTTAGACCTAGGTTTGATTCCCCCCTCTGGCATCTCTGTGTGGAATTTGCATTTCCTCACACATTTTAGGTGAATTGGTAACTCCCTGACTGCCCTGTGATTGGTTGGGTTCCAGGGTTTACCCCGCCTCTCGCCCGACGACAGCTGGGATAGGCTCCAGCATGTCTATGTAACCTTGTAAGGATGTATATATTCTTAAGAAGGGTGCCAGATTCCGAGCAAAATTCAAAACAATTAATTGTATACGACTAAAAACAGCAGCACTTTATTGATTACACATTGTATGTACAAAAACACATTGGAAAGACATAAGACAGTTAAGTCATTATTTTTAACGGCAGCAAAGCATGCTGGGAAATGTGTAATCTGCTCATTACACAGCTGCAAACTCTTCCGGATTACACATGTGTTTTGTGATGATATATGAAATACTGTAGGCCGAGTGGTTAGCAAGTTGGCTACACAGTCAGGAAATGTGGAAATCTGGGTTTGAATCTCTGTTTGGGCATTTCTGTGTGGAGTTCTCCCTGTGCGTGGATTTTCTCCGGGTACTCCGGTTTCCTCCCAAATGCCAAAAACATGCATGTCTGGATAAACAGTCCAGAAAATGAATGGAAAACCTTTGCCCGGACATTCAGAGAATGATGAAGCGGTGATTGATCAACAAAAACTTTATTGAAAAAAATGACTAAACCAAAACAACCATGGTCGTAGATCCGCGGACTAACAGAAACAAAAAAAATAATGTCTATAATAATAATTTAAAGCGGCTGCACGGCTGTCGAGTGGTTAGCGTGCAGACCTCACAGCTAGGAGACCAGAGTTCAATCCCACCCTCGGCCATTTTTGTGTGGAGTTTGCATGTTCTCCGGTACTCAGGTTTCCTCCCACATTCCAAAAACATGCTAGGTTAATTGACAACTCCAAATTGTCCATAGGTATGAATGTGAGTGTGAATGGTTGTTTGTCTATATGTGCCCTGTGATTGGGTGGCGACCAGTCCAGGGTGTACCCCGCCTCTCTCCCGAAGACAGCTGGAATAGGCTCCTGCACCCCCGCGACCCTCGTGAGGAAAAGCGGTAGAAAATGAATGAATGAATAATAATTTAAAGCCTTCAATCCAACCGTCTGAACATCCTCATATTCACGGTGTGTTCAGTGTCGCCATGCTGGTTATTTCAAATACAATCATTCTTGTGTAAAGGTAGCTTCATCTTCATATGCTTCTGCTTCCGCTTCATCTGCCCCCCCCCCCCACATGTCACTTTTTATTAGATGTGTGACAATAATTGGAATCAGTCAATCATTCACCCTCACACACACACACACACACCTAATGTTCTAATCATGCTTGTAATGAGTTAATGCTGAATCCATATGTATGTCCTCTGCATGATGACATCAGTCAACATGTGAGTGTTCATAATTAGAGCGCGTGGAGAATCGTATCTATGAACGCCACGCTCAAATCCCGCAGTCAGACCAAGCGTGACATAGGTGACACGTTCAACAGGATCCTGCATGTCCACCTCTGGCTGTCCACCAATCCTGTGGGTCTGTGACCCACCCACACCTCCTGAGTGTGTGTCATGTCCAGCTGGATCTTAAAAGCTCAGCTGTATTATTTCTCCTCCTCTCTACTCTGTTTAATATGTGCGAACATTTCTTTGCATGAATGTGTATAATCAATGGAATAGAGGCCAAGTGGGCAGCGAGGCGCCTGAAGTGCATGCATTTGTGTACGTAATAACTCTGCCGTTGCACACAAAATGGTGAAAGCACCCTGTGTTACTTGTGCTTTTACTGAAAAATGCGACTGTTTTCAAACCCCTAGAGCCTGACCACATAAGTCGGCTGAACTTGAAATGCCCTCTACAAAGCACCCACTGTAACGTTAGGCTGTTTTGCTGCATGACCACGGAATTTGATAAACACCTTTATAATAATAATAATAATAATAATACATTTTATTTGTATCCTGCCACTTTGACACTCACTATATGCGTTACATTAATGCTCAGTTTGGACTCTTGGGAAATACAATCAGACTGCACTTCCGGAATTTCAAACAAAAAACAGACTGTGTACATATATTTATACTGTTTATTCTGTATATTTTGTATTTTCATTCTTTTTTTTTTAATAGATGTGTCTGCACCTACTTCACCAAAACAAATTCCTAGTATGTGTTTGATCATACCTGGCAATAAACCATTTCTGATTCTGATTCTTTCTGATTATAGCGCTTTTCAAAATGCTCAAAGACACTTTACAGAAAAATGGAGTTGAATTAAAGCAAGTAAACAAAGTAAAAGATACATTAAAATACAACATTCATTCGTTTATACACAGTTAAAAAAAAGTTAATATAATATAATATACAGTTAATATAAAAAATTAGACATTAAAAACAGATTTAAAGAGGTGGGTTTTGAGTTGTTTTTTGAAGGTGGGGGCAAGCACGGAGTGAATGGGGCAAAGAGTTCCCGAGGGTGGGGGCAGCGATGGAGAAGGCCGGTATGTCATCCAAAGCATTTTGATCACAACCCAAAGGGGTACCACGTTTTTCCTCTCTTTTTCGTCACCACCATTCTCCTCTTGCTGACTGTACATTTGTCTTCCACGCCCACCCATGTGTGTGTTTTATAGCTGCACAGGGTCACAAGTGTTTATATAAAAAAGGTGAATCCCTTATTGCTTCCATAACCTGAGTAGATCATATGAAACCCCTCTCATTTACAGTGAATGGGAGCATCTGGCAAGCCGTAAATGTAATGGAATGAAATGGAATGAAAAGCCAGTATGGCCGTGTGTGTGTGTGTGTGTGTGCACGCACATATGTGTGAACTCTGTTCACAAATAGCCATGATCACTCATGTGGTAGAATGATGTAGTGGAGATGGACCCGAGTATCGAAAAATGTGTTGCTTTGGTCGGTTACACTAAAGGAAGAAAAGTTGTTGTCAAAGTCTCTCAATGCCGTCATCAGCAAATGTGCATATTATTTGCATATGAGGCTGTAACAGATGCGATAGGAACAAATCATAACCTCGTAGGGGAGAAAAAAATTTAGTAAAAACATAATTAAATTTGGAACTACAGTGCAAATAAACTTGATTCTTGGTTTATTAATTAAAAATTGGCCATCATTTTTATCAAAATAAAATAAATTTAACGTTTTATCTCAGCGAGCGCTTCTAAAATTCTAGACAGCGTAATAATTACATCCGGACTCGCCTCCAGCATCCACTCTTTATCTTTGCACTTAGGCCTACTTGTTTAATTCATCACACAGCGTCCTCCCATCACGTTCTGGCACACTGACAGTTAAGTGAGTGAATACGAATGAGGCTTGGGTGTAATAAGTAGTAATTTAATAGAGATTAGGAAATATTTATGTTTAAAACAGGGTGAGATCCGCTACGGTGGCAACGCGCCTTGAACATGCGTGATCTACCAATACCAGAAAAGTCTCCAACGACGCCAGGAAAAGTCATTTTTGGGTTTTTGTTTATGGAGTTTTGTGTATATTCATCTCGAAAACCATTTATGTAGGTTAAGGCTCGCAATTTTTTTTTCTTGGTCACCCCAACGCAGTTTCCAGTAAAATTCTTCCACAGCGAAATCGAACAGAAAAGGGTCTTCTCCAACCTGTTCCCACAAAGGTGGAGGCATACAGTTGTTGTCAGATGATGACTTAAAAGTCATTGGTGTTCGTTTTAGGACATCCTCAGTTGTCAGATGTTAGGAATAAAAGGCTGCACTGTGACCAAGTGGTTAGCGTTAGCGTCGATTCGCTCGGACATCTCTTTGTGGAGTTTGCATGTTCTCCGGGTTTTCTCCGGGTACTCCGGTTTCCTCCCACATTCCAAAAACATGCTAGGTTAATTGGCGACTCCAAATTGTCCATAGGTATGAATGTGAGTGTGAATGGTTGTTTGTCTATATGTGCCCTGTGATTGGCTGGCGACCAGTCCAGGGTGTACCCCACCTCTCACCCAAAGTCAGCTGGGATAGGCTCTAGCATACCCACGACCCTACTGAGGATAAGTGGCATAAAAATGGATGGATTGATATTAATGCGCATTTTGTTCTGTGTCCTTGTGGTGTATTAGAGCGATGTATTGCTGCTCTGTTGTATTCTCTGTTGTGTTGTGCACGGCGGTCGAGTGGTTAGCGCGCAGACCTCACATCTAGGAGACCAGGATTCAATTCCACCCTCGGCCATCTCTGTGTGGAGTTTGCATGTTCTCCCCGTGCATGCGTGGGTTTTCTCCGGGTACTCCGGTTTCCTCCCACATTCCAAAAACATGCTAGGTTAATTGGCAACTCCAAATTGTCCATAGGTATGAATGTGAGTGTGAATGGTTGTTTGTCTATATGTGCCCTGTGATTGGCTGGCGACCAGTCTAGGGTGTACCCCGCCTCTCTCCTGAAGACGCCTGGGATAGGCTCCAGCATGACCGCGACCCTTGTGAGGATAAGCGGTACAGAAAATGGATGGATGGATGTTAGGAATACATCTGTCTACTTTCAACTTAAAAGCTATCAGAAAAAAACATTGTCATCTTTAGGGAATTGAACTTGTGTCTGGTCTATGGAATTATACAACCATAAGACAGGATGGCCTCAGAAGAAACAGCATCAGACGTACCGGCATCAGACAAAGCGGCTTTGTAAAAAAAAATGGTGTCAGACAAAACTACTTTGGACATAATGTCTTCTGAAAAAAAGCGTGTAAGTGCTTAAGACATCATTTCCAACATTCAGTGGAACATGACGTTATCACTGCCACTAGCAGGACAAAGGTGTTATTCTGTTGCTCATCTGAGCACTTGTGTCCTCCCGTGATGTCCTTTTTAGTCATTTCCATCCTGTTTGTGGTTCTGGCTGCTAACAACACATTTGGCACCTTTACACAGTCAATAATTCCCACTCACAACCAATATAGGATTGATAGGGTGGGTGGGATGGAGATGGGGGGGTTTGCCAGGGCTTGAGATTGCGAATGAACGAGGAAAGAAACCCGGAGGCCTCACAACAGGAAGGACGAGCGTGGACAACCTGAACCTGCGGCTGCCGCCTCCTTGTCTCCTAGCAACCATATAGCAACCATAAACACACTTAAGCCGTGATGAATATTAGCTGGAGTCGATCTCCTTCACACCCCCACACCTCTCTTCCCCCTGCTATTTTTAATATTATGTTAATCATCATCAGATTCCATTTACATCTCAACCAAAGCAGCTTGTGTCCATCCTGCTGCGTCAACAACACAAAACACATAGACGTCCAATCACTGCACAAGGGCACCTTTGGTTGCTATAACAACCTGACTGCGGGGATTTGCTGCCATTCATTCACGGGAGCATTAATAAGGTCAAGAAGTAATGTGATGGCGTGCATCGCTTATTGCGCAGTAGGTGGAAGTCCAAACACACCTCACTTTATGTGAAAGTGGGAAATGTCAGCATGAGCATTAAAGTCCTCCTTTAAGCAAATAAAGCTACTTGATGTGCACCGATATCCCTACAGTCGTCCGTTGTTCATTGCGGTTAATTGGTTCCAGACGTGAAACATGAAAAATGAATATTCCAATGTTAATAAATTTACAATTTTTGTGGTTAAATTATTAAAAAAAACTGTTTAGAATGTTTTTAAATACCATTAGAGTCCTGTAAACATTAAATAGCACCCATATAGTCCCCTTTATACACATATTACCCAATATCCGTGGTTAAATTATTAAAAAAGCCTGTTTAGAATGTTTTTAAACACATTAGAGTCCTGTAAACATTAAATAGCACCCCTATATTCCCCTTTATATTCGTATTACCCAATATTTGTGGTTAAATTATTTAAAAAACCTGTTTAGAATGGTTTTTAAACATCATTAGAGCCCTGTAAACATAAATAGCACCCCTATAGTCCCCTTTATACTCGTATTACCCAATATAGTAGACATCATAACAACAATAAGTTACCGTTTGCATTGGGAAAGTTTTCACTCAATTAAAGCTACTTGATGTGCACGAATATACCTACAGTCGTCCGTTGTTCATTGCGGTTAATTGGTTCCAGACGTGAAACATGAAAAATGAATATTCCAATATTAATAAATTTACCATTTTTGTGGTTAAATTATTACAAAAAACTGTTTAAAATGTTTTTAAACACCATTAGAATCCTGTAAACATTAAATAGCACCCCTATAGTCCCCTTTATAATCGTATTACCCAATATTTGTGGTTAAATTATTTAAAAAAAAAAACTGTTTAAAATGTTTTTAAACACCATTAGAGCCCTGTAAACATTAAATAGCACCTCTATAGCCCCCCTTATACTCGTATTACCCAATATAGTAGACATCATAAGCAACAATAAGTTACCGTTTGCATTGGGAAAGTTCCCTGTTGTTGTAGTATCTTAAAAGTAATGCAGCTTTATATCATTGTATATCGTCATATCGTAGTACTTCATAACCTATGATATATATGCTGAGGTCCATATCACCCAACCCTAGTAGACATCTTGATTAGACTGCTGGTGTGCATTTTCGGGCATACTTGATTGTCAGATATCAGGTGAGAAAAGCATCAGGTATCAGGAACACGTCTGAAGAGTTTATGGGATTGCAGAGTCAGGTATCAGACACTAATCTAAAAAGCCATGGAAGTGCCAGGAAAAAAAATGTCACATTTAAGGAATTATTCAAGCAAAAATGAAAATATGTCGGACAAAATGGTGTTAAAATATTTTATTATATCATGATAGATGTGGGGCTGCACGGCGGTCGAGTGGTTAGCGTGCAGACCTCACAGCTAGAAGACCAGGGTTCAATTCCACCCTTGGCTATCTCTGTGTGGAGTTTGCATGGGGGACCAACAACCATGGTCGTAGATCCGCGGACTAACAGAAACTAAAAAAATAATGTCTATAATAATAATTTAAAGCGGCTGCACGGCGCTCGAGTGGTTAGCGTGCAGACCTCACAGCTAGAAGACCAGGGTTCAATTCCACCCTCGGCCATCTCTGTGTGGAGTTTGCATGTTCTCCCCGTGCATGCGTGGGTTTTCGCCGGGTACTCCGGTTTCCTCCCACATTCCAAAAACATGCTAGGTTAATTGGCGACTCCAAATTGTCCATAGGTATGAATGTGAGTGTGAATGGTTGTTTGTCTATATGTGCCCTGTGATTGGCTGTACCCCGCCTCTCGCCCAAAGACAGCTGGGATAGGCTCCAGCACCCCCTGCGACCCTCGTGAGGATAAGCGGTAGAAAATGAATGAATGAATGATAAATGTGGGTAATTTTTAGTGGTTTTTAATGGCTCGCAAGGAACAAATGTGTCACTTTTTGTGTAGCGCTGTAATTTTAGGCTATTTTGATGATAAAAATGGATATCATGTGGTAAATTTTACCTATAGTATTCAACACAGCTGAAATACATAGCTGGAAAAATGGTAAAAAAAAAATATATATTGATCTCATATCAACGCAATGTAGATGCTGCTAACTAAGTAACATTCTTGTGCCTGCAGGAACTCCACCTACTGCATGAAGGTGTCCATGTCTTTAACCGTGGCTGAGAACGACACCAACATGTGCTACAACTCCAACATGCGACGGATGGAGAAAGCCGAACTCAGCAAGAGCAAAGACATCCTATGCCCCGACATCGATGACTACGTTGAGCCCGGCAAGGATCCGGAAATTACTTGGTACAAGGTAGGACTAACAGCTAAGGTTCACATCGTCTTTCTTAATGGTTTCTCTTCGTCTCATTTTTCGGCGTCTTTGTGAAAATGAGTTTCCAGATCAGTTAAGCAGATTATGTATGGATGCAAATCAGCGTGATGGATTATATAAACACAGAACGCTGCTCCATCCTTAAAGGAGTAAAAAGATGGAGCCGCAGCTGGCTTTTTGTAATGAACGCAAATAGAGACCACTGTGCAATGTCACCCACTGCCCACAGGCACGAGTGGATGTCCTCCAAAGGCTCATTGTCTCCTGAATGCGCCCTTCTTGGGTCCTCTCCAGGGGGTCCCGCAAGTCCCATGTACAACCCGGTTAAAGGTTTCAGGCCAGACTGTTCACAGGCAGATCAGCAGTAGATTAGCTGGCCAGGGCGCAACCTCCAGGTTATTCCAGAATTCAATTACATTCTCCATAATGACAGTGAGCGCTGGTACCTGGAGTTATTTGGACCACGATGGAGCTATTTTGATTGAATTCCGACAATGCCGGGAGCAACAGTGGAATGGAATCCGTCGAAGCCATCGATGTCCTCAGCCAGAGAGCTGAAGATCTTGTCTTGGAGTCTAACAAATAGCATTCACTATCCTTTGTGACCTTACTATGTAGTGTTGCACTTACTATATTGACCTCAACTACTTTTTCTCCTTCAAAGTAAAAATAAAGCCCTTTATAGTACATTAAAACACTCAGGATTGAAATAATAACAAATTCCATACAGTAACTACGGATGCTCCCATCAGAGTTTTAAACTGCTCATTCCGATCAATTTGGAGTTGCCGATTAACCCAACATGCATGTTTTTGGAATGTGGGAAGAAACTAGAGTACCAGGAGGAAACTCACACATCGGTGGCCTAGGGATTAGCATGTAGGCCACACAGTCAGAAGATTGGGAAGACCTGGTTTTCCTCCGGGTACTCCGGTTTCCTCCCACATTCCAAAAACATGCTAGGTTAATTGGCGACTCCAAATTGTCCATAGGTATGAATGTGAGTGTGAATGGTTGTTTGTCTATATGTGTCCTGTGATTGGCTGGCGACCAGTCCAGAAGTCTGCCCGAAGTCAGCTGGGATAGGCTCCAGCATACCCACGACCCTACTGAGGATAAGTGGCATAAAAAATGGATAGATTGATATTAACACGCATTTTGTTCTGTGTCCTTGTGGTGTATTAGAGCGATGTATTGTTGCTCTGTTGTATTCTTTTAAAATTACAATTTTAAAACCATATTTGGTTGCACGGCGTTCGAGTGGTTAGCACGCAGACCTGACAGCTAGGAGACCAGGGTTCAATTCCACCCTCAGCCATCTCTGTGTGGAGTTTGCATGTTCTCCCCGTGCATGCGTGGATTTTCTCCGGGTACTCCGTTTTCCTCCCACATTCCAAAAACATGCTAGGTTAATTGGTGACTCCAAATTGTCCATAGGTATGAATGTGAGTGTGAATGGTTGTTTGTCTATATGTGCCCTGTGATTGGCTGGCGACCAGTCCAGGGTGTACCCCGCCTCTCGCCCGAAGACAGCTGGGATAGGCTCCAGCACCTTTGCGACCCTCGTGAGGATAAGCAGTAGAAATGATCTCATAGGCGGGCAACAAAGCTGACTTCCAGTTCATGGTTTAATAAGGATGTTTTGTGATGAAAATACATTAATTAAATTAAACAATGTATTAACAACACACTAATGTGCACACAATATTGTATGCTAACCGAGGGAAATATTTTGGTGTAATTTTTCAACAGTAACAAAAAAACATCTTATTTGGGTAAATACGGTAACACTTATGTCATTGTGTTAAAAAGTCCAAATGATGATTAAGTGCTGATGATAGGAAACTACTGAATGGGGAATAGAACAAGTTTGTCCTCTGATGTCCAGGAATGCCATCCAAAGCAGTGGCGAGCCAGCATCATCCAGAAGAGAGACCTCCTGTCTTTTCAGGAGGTGAAGGAGGATGACATTGGAAATTACACCTGTGAGGTCCAGTTTGGCGGCTTTGCAGTCAGGAGAACGACGGAGCTCAGCGTCACTGGTAAGAAGATGATTTCCTCATTTGTGCATAGGGAGATGCAATTATTGCTGGATGAATGCGCTTGTTCCACTGATGCAGCGTGTTTGAGCCAATGAATTGATGGCAAACACACAACATGCGCACCACTGAGGACTGCTGCAACATCCCGCTGCTGCAGTTTCCAGTCAGCCAAGTGCTGTGTGGTGAAATATTAAAGTCACGAGATTAAAACCCCTGCACGACGCAGAGAGCTTGAAGAGCAAAGGCCAAGGTCAGGAAATTTACTGTGCCACTGATCTGCTCCCTATTCTACAGTAGGTCAGCCATGCTGACGCTTAAATCAGCTTCTCAATTTCATTCTTGTCCAAACGTGTGGATCGGATGGATGTAAGAAATAAGGGGTCATGTCCAACTTCTGATTGATTAATGATGATGCAAAAGTAATGGTAATGGTTTTATTTCATTTGAACATGCATCAGATTACAATTGAATGCATCACATAATCAGTTCACAGTTCCACATGTCCAAAAGGAGTAGGAAGAAGCAAAGCTTATTAAATCCTACCCCTCCATCTGGTACTTTTACAATCAGTAACTGTTACATTTGTTCACTTCCTGCTTTCAAAATTTTATTTTTATTTTTATTTTTATTTTTATTATTTTTATTTTTATTTTTATTTTTATTTTTATTTTTATTTTTATTTTTATTTTTATTTTTATTTTTATTTTTATTTTTATTTTTATTTTTATTTTTATTTTTATTTTTACATTTTAACTGTTACATTTGTCTTTAACTACAAGAAAAACAAAAAAAATATCGCCTTGTTAACAGTATCGTGATATAACGTATCGTGAGCCTAGTATTGTGATATGTATCATATCGCCAGATTGTTGCCAATACACACCCCTACATTTTAACGCACAAGCCCTTGCTATGTTGGCTATATGTGAAATGCTAAAAGAGCCAGTTCGCCTGACCTCCATGTTCCATCATAATGGTTGTCATAAAATCTTTATTCCTCTATAAATACATTTCATCATTGGACGCAGCGATACCATAAGGAGGTCAGCGAAAGCTAAAGCCTTTTTATTAACTGTCCTGTGATGTGTTGTCATACAAAAGTGAAGCATGACATCAGCTGTCACTCACCGCACCTTTTAACAAAACAATATCTCATTATTTCAAAACAGCAGGGGCTTTTGTTGCTAATTAAAGTCCTTCTTGTCGGAAATAGGACTGTTCTTTTAGGCCCCTGCTCTAGTGTGCAGTCTGCATCTATTTTCCACGCTTCCTTTATTCTATTAAAAACAGCAAATTAGCCAGAACGCAACCATTGAATTAAAGCACCCATTGTTTTTAATACCCTATTCCCCTTGTTTCATGCATATGCGGGTACCCTTGCATGCCTTTTTGCACACCTAGAAGCGGCAGATAAGTAATAAGTCATCAAATTAGAGGAGGTAATTACATGTGACACCTTTGTGCTTTAATACAGCAGGTTGATGCGGGGATGCCATTATTGCTTCTTTTCACTCAGCGCGTGGAATAATTAGCATTGAAGTACAGGCATCCCCGGCAAGACTCGATATGAGTCACTGTCATATGTTTTAACCACCTCTATGAATATATATTTTTAAATATGATGGTTTCTGTAAAAATACATTCATATTTTGAAAATATTAAACAGAAAATACCCATTGTAAAATGTAAGAATGACAAATCTCACAACCAATATTTTGATAACTAAGGCAGATCCTTATTATTTGATTGACCTTACTGTATTTTTTCATTAAAAAAGGCCCGATAAAGATGTTTTTTTATTTTTATTTTTAATATATATATATTCAGGGTTTCTTAGATGTATACATGCAAAAAAACAGGTGGTACAATTTAGAAAGTTAGCAAACAGAGGAGTTATGATGCTCATTTTAAAATATATCATCATAGAAATCTGTTTTTAATGCAATTTACTATATTATTCCGATTTTGCATGAAAAATATTATTGTTAAATGTCAGCTATTGGGATGTGCACGTCCATCAGAAATCTCAAAAATGGAACGCTCCAGAGGTTATACTTTTCAAATTGTCCGCATCAAATTGGATAACATTATGAATCTAATTCAAAAGGTTAATTCTAACTCATTTCTTTTTTTAAATCAACCTAAATATAGGACATCGCTGACATTTAACAATATTTTTTATACAAAATCGGAATAACATAGTCAATTGCATTAAAAACAGATTTCTATGATTATGAATCTAATTCAAAAGGTTAATTCTAATTCATTTATTTTTTTATCAACCTAAATATTTTTTTTTATCAACCTAAATATTTAGGTTGATAAAAGAAATAAATGATCATTTATTTTTTTTATCAACCTAAATATTTTTTTTATCAACCTAAATATTTAGGTTGATAAAAGAAATAAATTAGTTAGAATTAACCTTTTGAATTAGATTCATAATCATAGAAATCTGTTTTTAATGCAATTGACTATGTTTTTCCGATTTTGCATAAAAAATATTATTGTTAAATGTCAGCGATGTCCTATATTTAGGTCGATTTTAAAAAAGAAATGACTTAGAATTAACCTTTTGAATTAGATTCATAATGTTATCCAATTTGATGCGTACAATTTGAAAAGTATAACCTCTGGAGCGTTCCATTTTTGAGATTTCTGATGGACGTGCACATCCCAAGCACACAGACTCATTTCATCCAATGACTCTACATCATCATGCCATCAAATGGGTTTGAGATTATGCACTTTTCTTTTATCACATCCTGTTAAAAAAACGACCTTGCCCTAATGAAAAAAAAGTCCAAACTGCATCAGAGGAGCACCAGTACATTCCAGAACGCGGGGAGGATGAAGGAGGTCATTACATTTAACTGATTTTCAATGTAGAGCAGCGCACGCATGTCTTCTCCTTAACCCTTTTGCCTCGGCGCGACCACCATCCGCCGCGAGTCCCCTCGGCGTCTTCCCCTCTGCCCATTAGAAGCAGTACCGAAGCCGTCGTCTGCGCCGAGGTCAGGCTTGTAATAGAGGTTAACAACGGGCATAAACACGGATTCGCTCAGATCAGGCTGATGCACGGGACCCTTAATCAAGCACTGATTCTCCCTGGGTTAATGGAAATGTAAAAGAAACGTGTACCCTTTGGCTGGTTTCATTTTGCCTCCACTTACATGTTCTTAGCACACTTTAAGGACTGTGCTGTGAATGGCAGTGGAACCTCAAAAATGGCTGCACAGTTTGGAAACTGACCAAATGCTTTTGTAGAAGTGCCCATGATGTACTACATGTGTTAGATGTGTGCTGGAATATTGAAATATTTAATATTAAAAAAAAATGTTGGTCACTCATATATGTATATACATACATTGGTCACTGGTCTGGAGGAGGCGGAGCAAGTGACGTCGCAACCAGACGGTCCCAGCTCCTCTTCTTCGTAATTTATTTCAGACATGCATACTATGTTACATTATTGTTTCCCACATATACAATACACTTACAATATATATATATATATATATATATATATATATATATATATATATACAGTGAAGAAAATAAGTATTTGAACACCCTGCTATTTTGCTATTTCTCCCACTTAGAAATCATGGAGGGGTCTGAAATTTTCATCGTAGGTGCATGTCCACTGTGAGAGAGATAAACTAAAAAGAAAAATCCAGAAATCACAATGCATGATTTTTTAACAATTTATTTGTGTGATACAGCTGCAAATAAGTATTTGAACACCTGAGAAAATGAATGTTAATATTTGGTACAGTAGCCTTTGTTTGCTATTACAGAGGTCAAACGTTTCCTGTAGTTTTTCACCAGGTTTGCACACACTGCAGGAGGGATCTTGGCCCACTCCTCCACACAGATCTTCTCTAGATCAGTCAGGTTTCTGGGCTGTCGCTGAGAAACACGGAGTTTGAGCTCCCTCCAAAGATTTTCGATTGGGTTCAGGTCTGGAGACTGGCTGGGCCATGCTAGAACCTTGATATGCTTCTTACGGAGCCACTCCTTGGTTTTCCTGGCTGTGTGCTTCGGGTCGTTGTCGTGTTGGAAGACCCAGCCACGACCCATCTTCAATGCTCTGACAGAGGGAAGGAGGTTGTTCCCCAAAATCTCACAATACACGGCCCCAGTCATCCTCTCTTTAATGCAGTGCACTCGTCCTGTCCCATGTGCAGAAAAACACCCCCAAAGCATGATGCTACCACCCCCATGCTTCACAGTAGGGATGGTGTTCTTCGGATTGTACTCTTCATTCTTCTTCCTCCAAACACGCTTATTGGAATTATGACCAAAAAGTTCTATTTTGGTCTCATCTGACCATAAAACTTTCTCCCATGACTCCTCTGTATCATCCAAATGGTCATATGCAAACTTAAGACGGGCCTTGACATGTGCTGGTTTAAGCAGGGGAACCTTTCGTGCCATGCATGATTTCACATCATGACGTCTTAGTGTATTACCTACAGTAACCTTGGAAACGGTGGTCCCAGCTCTTTTCAGGTCATTGACCAAGTCCTGTCGTGTAGTTCTGGGCTGATTCCTCACCTTTCTTAGAATCATTGAGACCCCACGAGGTGATATCTTGCATGGGGCTCCACTCCGATTGAGATTGACCGTCATGTTTAGCTTCTTCCATTTTCTAATGATAGCTCCAACAGTGGACCTTTTTTCACCAAGCTGCTTGGTAATTGCTCCGTAGCCCTTTCCAGCCTTGTGGAGGTGTACAATTTTGTCTCTGGTGTCTTTGGACAGCTCTTTGGTCTTCGCCATGTTACAAGTTAAAGTCTTACTGATTGTATGGGGTGGACAGGTGTCTTTATGCAGCTAACGACCTCAAACAGGTGCATCTGATTCAGGATGATACATGGAGTGCAGGTGGACTTCTAATGGGCAGACTAACAGGTCTTTCAGGGTCAGAATTCTAGATGATACACAGGTGTTCAAGTACTTATTTGCAGCTGTATCACACAAATAAATTGTTAAAAAATCATGCATTGTGATTTCTGGATTTTTCTTTTTAGTTTATCTCTCTCACAGTGGACATGCACCTACGATGAAAATTTCAGACCCCTCCATGATTTCTAAGTGGGAGAAATAGCAAAATAGCAGGGTGTTCAAATACTTATTTTCTTCACTGTATATATATATGTGAAGTATTTCCATAATGCCTCATATTAACTCTCTAACAAGATGTCAGTGTATAGACTGGTCATATATCTCATCTCGTTTCATATTATCTACATACTGTATTGTATATAACTTTGGGAAAAACTGTTGATTTTTGTTAATACTTGGGTTGTTTACATATATTGTTTATTTTTCTATATTGTGTATTTTGTACTGCTTAACTGACTCTGTACTCTTGCTGCTGTGCAATACAAATTTCCCCACTGAGGGACGAATAAAGGCATATCTTAATCTTAATATATATATATATATATATATATATATATATATATATATATATATATATATATATATATATATATATATATATATATATATATATATATATATATATATATATATATATATATATATATATATATATACATATACGTACATGCACACACGCAACACCTCATTACTACACATGTCTGAAAAGGAGCAGGAAGAAGCAAAGCTTATTAAAACCATGAGCAAGACCTCTTTCGGTTGGCGTTCTGAACACATATGTACCATATACGTACACAATGAGCCCCGTGAATCATCCACTCAACAGTTGCCCGTTCCTCCCTGTGTTCATTCTGCCGCCACGCTAATGCTACATTGCCGCTAACAGCAGATAAAAGTCTCCATTTGGCTGATATATGCGGCTCCCCCTGCGTTCTATTGGGATAAAAATATTACTGAGAGCGGGCGGAGGAAGGATAAAGAGAGCGCAAAGTGACTGATAACCCAAAAGTAGTGATAGAAAGAAGGGGCGGCGATAGAGAGGTGGTTTTGCTCCTGTATCTTATCGGTATTCTTCACCAGTGTTTTGCAGCAGAAAGCGTGTGTTCAGGACTATAAACACACTATTATACTAGTGTTTATCACAGCGCACATTATCGTTTGCCTCCGTCGGACTTACTGTAATGGAGTCGTTTGGTTTGATGGATGCCTCAGGCGTCCCTTTCTATCCGTTATTCCCCCCTCCCTCTCCTTTTCCCACTACTTGCTGGTTTTATCTGCGGCACACAAATATCTACGTGCAAAAAAAAAAAAAATGGTGATTGAGGTTACAGCCAATGTAAATGTAGCGTTTGGCGTAGCGAATTGGAACGGTGGAGAGGGCAAGACGAAATCGAGAGGAGGAATCATCCGCCTCGCATTGTTGAATAGGCGAGGTGAGAGGGGCGGTGGATGTTATGCATTTAGAATGTATAGGTATACGATATACACCGTGAGAGGAGAAAATAGGATGTGCTTTGCAGCCGCAGGTTTATTTGTCACTCGTCACATCAATAGGTACACCTACAGTGTGTTTAGCAGTAAACCACGTACTGTATATGTATATATGCATACATGTTTAGGGAACAAATACTGCAATTTAATTTGGAGATGTGTTTAGCCCAACAAAGTAATCCTTGCCACCACTGTTTTCCCTTATTTTTCCCCATCTCTGTAGTATTTAATGAATTACGTATTTAGACTATTTACATTATGTGGCATGTATGTTGAAACAATTTTTTAGGTACACCTACAGTGTGTTTTGCAGTAAACCACGTACTGTATATGTGTGTATATGATCTCTTCATTAATTTATCATTATTTTCGTCAACGCGGCATTGTCGGAATATAATTTATTTTGATGAAATGAGGATTTAAATCCATATTTCTTGTTTACAGTAGCTGTCAGCACACAGCACGCTACTGTGTCACATTGAATTGACGGATAATGAACTCTCACTGGTATGATGTATGGCTATTTACATAGAAACTATCAATGCCTTGTGGTGGAAATGCAAGCCAGATCGGTTTTTAACTCGTCTGGTCTGTCGTCTGAGAAATTAACCGTAATTCCCGACTTGGTGCTCCTTATAGGTTATCACATGGTTTGTCTGCCTGATACTGGCACGCAGGGGCATGATACTGGGCCTGATACCAGACAAACCATGTGATGATCTTATTATCACATACTACAGTATTAATTGGCCCTGTACCCTAGAAACCGCCCATGAATGATACGGGAAAAGGCCGAAATGATACTGTGTCAAAGCCCAGGGCAGTGATACTAATAAAATATAGAGTTTAACCATGTCCAGTATCAGCCCCCGTAGCTGTCCACTCAGAGCGCGCTGCTCTGGTATCGTGCCCGTGAAACAACCAATCAGAGAACAGCACACGAGTGCCTAGTGCTTCTCCAGTCACCAAAAAACCCAAACTTGATTAATGGAACTTTAATTGTCAGACATTGATAAGATAAGACTGCTGATAAAATATTATTGTTGAAATATTTTTGCAATTGTTGTGTTTACACTGTTTAGATATAGTACATGTAATAAACTGAACATTTTCTGGAAACAAAATAGTCTTTTGATTAAATAGTACGTGATAATAAGCTCATGATTAAATAGTATGTGATAATAAGATCATCACATGGTTTGTCTGGTATCAGGCCAGGTATCATGCCCCCAAGTGTCGGTATCAGCCCGAGACCGAAGGTCGTGATAACCTATAATTATCACATACTATTTAATCAAAAGACCATTTTGTTTCCAGAAAATTTTCAGTTTATTACATGTATTATATCTAAACAGTGTAAACACAACAATTGCAAGCCATTCAGAAACAAGCTTGAGGTCGCCCTTGGTTTTCCGACTTATAGTATTTGCATTTTTAGTTATTTCGATCATTTCAAGAGTGTCTTCCTCATTAATGGTGAAAAAACTTTAAATTTCTAATATTCTGTTTGCTATTTTCCCTATTTGTCTTTCGCCGGGAGTGTCAACCGCTGTCATGTTGACAGAGCACAGACGGCAGCAAAACAAACGGCTGATACTGGACATGGTTAAACTCTTTGTATATTTTATCAGTATCACTGCCCTGGGCTTTGACACAGTATCATTTCGTCCTTTTCCCGTATCATTCATGGGCGGTTTCTAGGGTACAGGGCCAATTAATACTGTAGTATGTGATAATAAAACTTATTCCATAGGTGTTCCATGACATGAGAAAGTCATGCGTCACACATCACAGTACCTTGATTGCCCTTGCTTCTTCGGGGCTCTGCTAGGGCATCAGGCATGCATATAAGCTTTGCATCGGTGTGTGTGTGTGTGTGTCGGGAAATTGAGGTGACCCGGGACGTTGCTTCATTGCAGTAAAAGGCTGCACGCCTATGAGGTCACCTTTAGGAGGCGTGATCACTTCCTGTAACCTTATAAAAACATTATAGCTTGTGTGCATGTGTTTGAATACCGCTTTCCTTGATTTTTACCAAGATAGCAGGCAGTGTGAAATCTTGTATCTTCTCATGTAAGTCTAGTAAAGATGAACTTGATGGTGTTGCCCCTGATCCATGAAGTTGAAGACGGGGGCCAAACGGATTGAGAGGAAGTGGTCGGCACTGATATGAGAGTAGTGTACAAGATAAGAGGTGCTCACAACTGAAACCTTCTATATGTTGGGGTGTGAATGTGTGGTTTCCATTGTCCCCCCGTGGGCAAATTGAGGATCCAATCACACCTGAGGAAATTGTCACTCAGCAGGGGAGGAAGGAAGTTGACTTTTCCCTCACTCCTACATGCATATACAGCAAACACACTGAGCCCACATACTGTATGAGTAATGTGGCATAGCATTTTATAACACATAATGTGTGTGTGTGTGTGTGTGAAGCTAAAAGCTTCCTACCAGTCCAACTGATTGTATTATCATTACCATCGGTATCGGTCAATATCTTTGTGAGAGTGACATGGATTTTTCACCCTGCAAAACGTGCCACAAAAAAATATCTCAACGGTGTGGCGCTGTAAAAAGCTTTAGATTGGTGTGGCATTTGAGGGGCGAGCACTTGGCAGGGTGTGATGAGTTTTTGAGGCTCACGATGTGATCATCTGTCAAGGCAGCCGCTAAAGCTGCCGTCCCAAGTCGCTGTACTTTGCGAGTGTAGGCAAAATCCAGAGATGAGTACCGCCTCAGTACGGATTTGAGAGCAGGCAGACATTATGTAGCACTTTTAGTACAGGAGGAACTTTAATTGTGTGTCGGAATGCGGATGATGTGTGACGCGCGACGAGCGTGACGAGATAGCGTTTGCTCCGCACTTGAAATGAGCATTTTAGATATCGGAGTTTGCAGCATTTGTGCTTCAGACAGCAGCGGATACAACTAGAGGGACCCAGCAGAGGTGGATAAACCCGCTTTTCAGTTTTCAGGTAGTATTAAACGCCTAGTGAAATACAAAACGTGAGTTGTGGATATCAGCATTTTGGTAATGTTCCGATCAAATCCATGAATCGGCCGATACCAATCACGATTTTTTTCTTGTGAGAGCTACTTATACAAAATGAAAACGGTCAAGAGCTACTCATTTTGGTAACATCTATTTTCATAGCTTATATCCAGCCAAATAAAGCCAATATGCTATGTCTGATATCCACAACTCACATTTTGTATTTCACAACGCGTTTAATACTACCTGAAAACTGAAAAACGGGTTTATCCACCTCTGCTGGGTCCCTCTAGTCGCATCCGCTGCTGTCTGAAGCGCAAATGCATCCATCCAACCGTCCATCCATTTTACTGCCGAGGCTGCTCCGATTGACCCCACGCTCCTACCTTCCCTCACTCGTGTACAAGACCCCGAGATACGTAAACTCCTCCACCTGGGGCAGGACCTCATTCCCAACCCGGAGGGAGCACTCTACCCTTTTCCGACTGAGAACCATGGCCTCTGATTTGGAGGTACTGAGTCTCATCCCAGACGCTTCACACCCAGATGCAAACCGTCCCAGCAAACGCTGAAGGTCACAGCTCAAAGAGGCCATAAGAACCACATCATCTGCAAATAGCAGAGATGAGATTCTAAGGCCCCCGAACCGGACTCCCTCAACAACTTGGCTGCGCCTAGAAATTCTGTCCATGATAATTGTGAACAGAATCGGTAACAAAGGGCAGCCTTGGCGGAGGCCAACGTTTACCGGAAACAGGCTCGACTTACTACTTGCAATGCGAACCAGACTCCTGCCCTGTTTGTACAAGGACCGAATAGCACGTAGTAGCGTGCCCCCAATCCCGTACTCGCCGGAGCACCCCCCAAAGGACGCCACGAGGGACACGGAATGCCTTTTCCAAGTCCACAAAGCACATGTAGACTGGTTGGGCAAACTCCTCATGCACCCTCAAGCACCCTTGTGAGGGTGTAGACCTGGTCCAATGTTCCACGACCAGGACGAAAAAACCGCATTGGACCTCTTGTTACAAAGGTTGGACCAACGGTTGTACCCTTCTTTCCAGCACCCTGGAATAGACTTTAGACAGGAGGCTGAGGATATATATATCTATATAATCTAAAATCCGATTGGTTAAAGAAACAGCAATGTGGTAACACATTGATGCTGATTGGACCAAAAAAAAATCTCACCTACACTAATGGAAGCAGTGCAGCCAACAGACATGCTGCAAAATCAGCATAATTGACAATTGAGAATAAATGAATACATGTTCAGGGAACAAATACTGCAATTTAATTTGGAAATGTGTTTAGCCCAACAAAATAAAGCTTTGCCACCACTGTTTTTCCATATTTTCCCCCATCTCTGTAGTATTTAATGAATTATTTACACTATTTACATTATGTGGCATGTATGTTGAAACAATTTCATACGCTTTGATTCCACTGTTGACCATCAAAGTGTAGTATTCGTACACTTGGGTGGAGCACGACAGCTCATTAGTCTGCGGTCAACTTCTCCCATTCCTCCCACCACCCAAAGCCAATCTTTCTCTGTGTGTGTCCTTTCCACCCTCCACCCCTTCTCTTAAGTGTTCCCCACGTCACTCCATCACCATTCTGCAGCCATCCTCCTGAGCTCCAAGCCGAGCGGCGTTCGCATTGTTTTAATTCAATTAAAACTGACATCAATCTGCATGTGACGAATGAAATTTACATCCCCCCACAATTAATCTTGGCTGACCTATGCCGCTCCGCCCACACACCCGCCCTTCTCTCTCTCTCTCTCTCTCTCTCTCTCCTTGCTTATTATCATTATCTAGGTCTATAGAGCTGCTACTGGAGCATGAGCAAAATTAACATCACAATTCTGTCTTTTGAAGTTTTTTTTTTTTTCTTCCGAGTGTGTGCAGCAATTAAAAATCTTTATTCTTTTGCACACGGTCCATCGGGAGCTCTCTGCGACATTTCCCCCATGGCCTGAAGGTCGTTTCTGGCACCGTAACGCCACAAGTGACATTACACATTAGACATGACACTTATGCTCTCAGGCCTGAGATTACATTTGAAATGTGCTTGGTAAATATGCATAGCAACCAGCCACTTGCCTGCTGGAATGGAAGGTCATATACTGTGGAAAAGAAATACCTTGTAAGGAAAAACGTGCAGGGTTAGGATGTAGTTTAGAACAAAAAAATAAATAGTTAGTGCCCACTGTTCGAATCCAGTTTGCATGTTCTCCCCGTGCATACGTGGGTTTTGTTTTGGTACTCCAGTCACCTCCCACATTCCAAAAACATGCTAGGTTAATTGCCGACTCCAAATTGTCCATAGGTATGAATGTGAGTGTGAATGGTTGTTTGTCTATATGTGCCCTGTGATTGGCTGCCGACCAGTCCAGGGTGTACCCGGCCTCTCGCCCCAAGACAGCTGGGATAGGCTCCAGCACCCCCCTTGTGAGGATAAACGGTAGAAAATGAATGAATGAATGAATGTTGGGTTAATCGGCGACTCCAAATTGTCCATAGGTATGAATGTGAGTGTGAATGGTTGTTTGTCTTGATAACCATCTCAACCGGAGTCCTGTTGCACAAACCGTTGCTGCGTAAATCAACAAATGTTTGGACCAAGAAAATGAATAGCTCCATAGCTGATTGCCAGTCTTCTAATGAAACCAATAAAATGAGACCTATACAGTAACGACAATATGTTTTCACCATAAGGGAGTCTCATTATGGAGTTTACAGATACTATATATGTGCGACTTCTCTGCAAACAAGCTTTTCTTCCTGTCATTCACACACACCAGTGACCTAAAAAAGATGCAGCTATGACCAGTGTTGTGCACGTTACTTTAAAAAAGTAATTAGTTATAGTTACTAGTTACTTCTCAAAATAAGTAACTGAGTTACTGCACTACAAAAGTAACTACTTACCAGTAAAAGTAACTATTGCATTACACTCCCCTGCTGCAGTAACGCAGTTTATTTAAACGCTGTAATTCCCATCTATGGCTATCACACAGAGTTAGATTGCAAGTTAGCAAACAACACAACGGGATACTCATTGTCATAGTCATTGTAGAATAATGGCATAAAGGGTTTGGCCCACAATAATCAAAAAAATGAATACGCATGACGACGACCACAGAGAGTTTCGTCTGCCCTTCTAGCAGTCAAGACAATGCGCTTCCTCCTATAATCTTTTAAAGGACAATGGTTTTCTTTCATGTTCACCTTTTTCTTTGTCATAAATTCTAAATCCTTCTCCCTGAAGCGACACGTCTTGTAATGTCGTCTTTATAAGCCATTTTTCATTCTTAATGTGAATTCTGAGGGATTTTACCACACCGGGCCTAATAACACAAAGCCCTTCTCTTTCTTTTTGGACCAGGTGTGTAGCATTTGTTCTTTTTCCTTCTCCTGAAATTATCCTGAGACCTTCCGTCCCTTTTAAATATTATCAGTGTTGGAAGCAAGCTCTGCCTTCCTTCTCTGGGATTTTTTTTCCCTCTCCCCTAGAAGGTCATATGCAGAAAGGCGTATAATCTCACGCTGCATCTGCTTCCCTTGACAAAACTCCTTAGGCCTTGTGCACATGAGGATCTTGTCAATGAAGGTCTGCAAGGAACATCTGATAGTTTGCAACAGGATGTGTGTTCTAATCAGCTCCAGCACTTTGATCACAGTATTTACTTGAAATTTGGGGATTGTCTCACGTCTGTAAGGTGGTAGTCACATGGTCAATAGCAGACTTTGCAGCAGGCTTCCTCTTCGGTGAACCTCTCCTTTTTTTGTCTCTCCTCTTTAGTTGTGACATCTTTAGGCTTGCTAATTTGGAGCAGGTGTCTAATGCAGCAGAGGTTAACTAATTAGCTCCTGTTCATGACTCCAATTAGACGGGGAATTAAGACGGTGTCTTCGAGGAAGTGTATATATCACTTGCTTCTACTGTGATACTAAAATAAACAATGAAAAAACGATATCATATCTCTTTTAGGGCTGCAGCTAACACGTATTTTAGTAATTGATTATTCCACCCATTTTTTTTAACAACCAACATACAAAATAATCATAATAACCGCAATTGATAGAATAAATTATAAATCCATGAATTAATATGATTTGAACTGAGTCAAATAACCCAAAATGGATTCAACATTTCATAACCCTGCAGATGTGTTGTTAAAATAACCCGGAAGTTGTAGTGTCATAGCCCAAATCCCAGCTAAATAAGCCATTATGGGGTTAAACATTTCATAAGGCAGCGTTTGGGTTGAAAAAATAACCCAGTATTTTTTAGAATGTACATTCAATAAGAATGGTGGCCTATAGAAACCACTATTTTTCTCTGTTCCGGATCCACTGAAAGTTACGTCAGACTCGTTTGTGTCTTGTTATCCTCCAGTAAGGTTGTTTGTTCGTGTTTCATTCCGACTAATACGTTCAGTGACGCTTGTTTTTTACAGATTTAAACAGTACACTGTAGGCAAACATGCTAAGTTTGTGCAGTGGAGAAGTTTAATTATTATTGTATGGTTGCTTGATCTTGCGGAAGCATTTTAAATTGCACTTACAGAAAAATGTTACATTTTTCCAAAGGTACCATTTTTGGCCCATCGTTTAGGTGTCAAATATTGATATTGAAAAACTAAACATGAACAAACAAAACATATTTAATACAAGATGGGGCCTCTGAAGAAAAGACAGGAAGCAGAACTGGTAGTAGCAGAGATGAGGATGCTGAGATTCTCATTGGGAGTGACCAGGATGGATAGGATCAGGAAGGAGTACACCAGAGTCTCTAACATTACATGTTAGAGACCTTGGAGATAAAATCAGAGAGGCCAGACTGAGATGGTTTGGACAACTAGAATGTTGGGATTCTGCAGAGGATGGCGATACCTACCTACCTGACAATCCTGCTTTTCTGCCATAATGAAAAGAGATTTAAATATTGACCTGTGAGATTGCTGGTAGGAGTAAAGTGGCGAGGGAGTGACTGGAGAGAATATAAAAAAGACAATGAGGTAGAAAGTTGAAATTAAATTAAAAGAACCGGCGGGGGGGAAGGAGCGAATCAGGCGGGGGAAGGAGCGAATCAGGGATGAGAGAATAAATAGAAAGAGGTTGGTAACAAAGAAGGAGATAACCACATTAACACCTCCATTATATCAGCTGTCTGTATTAGCGCTCTGATTGATCAGTAAATTACCTATTATCACTACAAAGGGGGATCAACCCCAACCTACTTCTCAATATAGTGTATGTACTTACCAGCCACTACATTAATATATACAACAGATATAAATCCACCTGCTAATGTAAAAGAATAATCATAAGGGCTTTTCTAGTCTAATCTGGATTATGTCCATAGTCAACTAATCGTTGAATGTGTGTGTTTTTTTTAGAGCACAGCAAAATGGAGATCCCTACAAATGAAGAGATCTCATTTGCATGTTTTTTTTTTCATCTCAAAGAAAAAGGCTAAAACACTCAGATAAACAAACAAACATGGTAGGTGTGCAACAACAGTACTTTAATTTATTTAGTGACACAGAAAGCAAGATGAACAAAACTGAAACACGGTCGCACGGTGGGCAAGTGGGAATATCACACATCAGAAAAGTGTGCTCAAAATGGGAACAACATGACTCGAAAAAAATAACTTGCCAAAAATTCTCAGTTAGCAGCCTAATTTATTGGGTTAAAATCCACAATCAGGATGTAAAATTAATTTGGCGTGACAGCCTTAACTGTTTTCAATGATATGTAATGCCAGGGGTGTCATGTGATATGTAAGAAACTGCTGACACAAGTTTACTGTTTTGGTGTCATTTTTAACTTTAAAAGGTTTAATAGGATTTCTTATTTATAAATAAAATATATTACAAATTATTACAATAAATATACATATTACAAATATTTTCATAAACCTGTTTATGACCCTCTAAACATAGATTTTAACATTATTAGAGCCCTCTAAACAGAAATGAACCCCCCATAGTCACCTTTACACTTTTGTTACCTAGGCAGTAGATATAATAGAGAGTAAATAAGCCATTTAAAGGGATAATTCAGTTTTTGTTGACAACCCCGTTTGTCAGAGTGGGCAACAACACATCCATAGTCATATCCCTGAACATTGGCTCACCCCAAGGATGTGTTCTGAGCCCCCTGTTGTTTACCCTGATGACCCATGACTGTCGCCCCAGATACAGCACATATCACATGACACCACCAGCATTACGTATTATAGAAAATGCTTAAGGCTGTTCCGCCAAATTAATAAGTGTTGAAGTCTACCTGCCCACACCCACAACCAAAACTTTAAATTATTATTATTATGGACTGGCTCAGTAGCCAGCCCATAGACTGCTACTTGCAGTAGCAGTCTATGGGCTGGCTACTGAGCCAGCCCATATTGTTATTGCTTGTGGTGTTTAGTTATTTTTCTTCTTATTATATCTTAATCTTCCCATTTTTGCGCGCGTAATGCGGCCAAAACCGCAAGAAGGACCCCCACACATGTTACACCGTCGGAATCGTGACGCTCAGGACTACAGCGGTATTTATTTTTTGGAACGTTTCGTGTAACCATGGCGACGCTATTCGCGATAGAAAAAAAAATCGGCCACTAGATTAGGTACACCATTCTATTTTTAGAACAGCCACATTCCAGAGAAAACGAGAATTTACAGACTTTTCACAGCCTTGTAGCTCAGCCATACGGCCACGTAGAAACGTGATTGATGGCTCATTTTTTAGATAAACTTCTGAACTCTCTCTGTGGCTAAATGCTAATTGCTAGCATGTTAGCATGTTAGCATTTAAGCTAATTTACTCACGTTTAAAGGCAAATACACACATGGCATGATATAGGGAGGTTATAGGATGACCTTGGCACTTTCTAAACTTGAGGCTCTCTTGCTAGGTGCTAGCATGATAAATGTTAGCATGTTAGCATTTAAGCTAATTTACTCACGTTTAAAGGCAAATACACACATGCATGATATAGGGAGGTTATAGGACAACCTTGGAACTTTCTAAACTTGAAACCCTCTTGCTAGGTGCTAGCATGGTAGCCGTTAGCATGTTAGCATTTAAGCTAATTTACTCATGTCTAAAGGCAAATACACATATGGCATGGTGTAGGGAGGTTATAGGACAACCTTGGCACTTTCTAAACTTGAGGCTGTCTTGCTAGGTGCTAGCATAATGATTGTTAGCATGTTAGCATTTAAGCTAATTTACTCACGTTTAAAGGCAAATATACACATGACATGATGTGGGGAGGTTATAGGACAACCTTGGTAGTTTCTAAACTTGAGGCTGTCTTGCTAGGTGCTAGCATGTTAGTCGTTAGCATGTTAGCATTTAAGCTAATTTACTCATGTCTAAAGGCAAATACACACATGGCATGATGTAGGGATGTTATAGGACAACCTTGGCACTTTCTAAACTTGGGACTCTCTTGCTAGGTGCTAGCATGATGACTGTTAGCATGTTAGCATTTAAGCTACTTTGCTCATGTTTAAAGGCAAATACACACATGCATGATGCTGGGACGTTATAGGGCATCCTTGGCAGTTTCTAAACTTGAGGCTGTCTTGCTAGGTGCTAGCATGTTAGCCGTTAGCATGTTAGCATTTAAGCTAATTTACTCATGTCTAAAGGCAAATACACACATGGCATGATGTAGGGAGGTTATAGGACAACCTTGGCACTTTCTAAACTTGAGGCTCTCTTGCTAGGTGCTAGCATGACGACTGTTAGCATGTTAGCATTTAAGCTAATTTACTCACATTGAAGGCAAATACACACATGGCATGATATAGGGAGGTTATAGGACAACCTTGGCACTTTCTAAACTTGAGGCTCTCTTGCTAGGTGCTAGCATGATGACTGTTAGCATGTTAGCATTTAAGCTAATTTACTCACATTTAAAGGCAAATACACACATGGCATGATGTAGGGAGGTTATAGGACAACCTTGGCACTTTCTAAACTTGAGGCTCTCTTGCTAGGTGCTAGCATGATAACTGTTAGCATGTTAGCATTTAAGCTAATTTACTCACGTTTAAAAGCAAATACACACATGCATGATATAGGGAGGTTATAGGACAACCTTGGAACTTTCTAAACTTGAAACCCTCTTGCTAGGTGCTAGCATGGTAGCCGTTAGCATGTTAGCATTTAAGCTAATTTACTCATGTCTAAAGGCAAATACACATATGGCATGGTGTAGGGAGGTTATAGGACAACCTTGGCACTTTCTAAACTTGAGGCTGTCTTGCTAGGTGCTAGCATAATGATTGTTAGCATGTTAGCATTTAAGCTAATTTACTCACGTTTAAAGGCAAATATACACATGACATGATGTGGGGAGGTTATAGGACAACCTTGGTAGTTTCTAAACTTGAGGCTGTCTTGCTAGGTGCTAGCATGTTAGTCGTTAGCATGTTAGCATTTAAGCTAATTTACTCATGTCTAAAGGCAAATACACACATGGCATGATGTAGGGATGTTATAGGACAACCTTGGCACTTTCTAAACTTGGGACTCTCTTGCTAGGTGCTAGCATGATGACTGTTAGCATGTTAGCATTTAAGCTACTTTGCTCATGTTTAAAGGCAAATACACACATGCATGATGCTGGGACGTTATAGGGCATCCTTGGCAGTTTCTAAACTTGAAGCTGTCTTGCTAGGTGCTAGCATGTTAGCCGTTAGCATGTTAGCATTTAAGCTAATTTACTCATGTCTAAAGGCAAATACACACATGGCATGATGTAGGGAGGTTATAGGACAACCTTGGCACTTTCTAAACTTGAGGCTCTCTTGCTAGGTGCTAGCATGGTAGCCGTTAGCATATTATCATTTAAGCTAATTTACTCATGTCTAAAGGCAAATACACACATGGCATGATGTCGGGGGGTTATAGGACAACCTTGGCACTTTCTAAACTTGAGGCGCTCTTGCTAGGTGCTAGCATGATAACTGTTAGCATGTTAACATTTAAGCTAATTTACTCACGTTTAAAGGCAAATACACACATGGCATGATATAGACAGTTTATAGGACAACCTTTGTAGTTTCTAAACTTGAGGCTCTCTTGCTAGGTGCTAGCATGATAACTGTTAGCATGTTAGCATTTAAGCTAATTTACTCAAGTTTAAAGGCAAATACACACTTGGCATGATGTGGGGACACTATGGGACTGCATCAACCTTTTCCGTACTTGAGGCTTTCTTGCTAGGTGCTACCGCGGTAGCCGTTGGCGCACCGGGCCCGAGGTTCACAGCACAGGTGGCCAGTCCATCAAAATTTCCGCGGGAATTTTCTAGTTTATTATAAATTATAAAAATTATTTGTACAAATTACTGTTTACGCTGTACATTGTTCATATTTGATGTCATCTATTTATTCACCACATTATTATTTATATTTATTATGATTTATTATTCTTAATTATTATTATTATATTACACGGGAGCCAGGCAATGACATTTCATTGGCAATTTCACTGCTGTGTTTTTGTGCAATGACAGATAGATAGATACTTTCTTTATCTATCTATCTATCTATCTATCTATCTATCTATCTATCTATCTATCTATCTATCTATCTATCTATCTATCTAGCTATCTAGCTATCTATCTAGCTATCTATCTAGCTATCTATCTAGCTATCTATCTAGCTAGCTATCTAGCTAGCTATCTAGCTATCTAGCTATCTAGCTATCTAGCTATCTATCTAGCTATCTATCTAGCTATCTATATATCTAAAAAGTTGTATGACATCACCATCAGCAGTGTAGTGCATCAAAGATGACTTACCCTCCACTTCGTCTCGTAAAAACAATTTGCGTTGAAAGGATTGAATATATTTGCATTTCAAAAACGCCTCCTCAAAAAAAATCAGACCTGATCACTGAGTGATCACCAGATCACTCGCCTGTCCATTGTTCCACAGAGCATGTAAACAACGCACGTAGACACCCACAACAATGGATCAAAATGAATGAAATCAGCAAAATCCTTCAGTGCAAAAAGTTCGAACACCCCTGGTTTTCGAGCTGCACTTGTCAGGGGGAAACAAGTCAGACACGACATCCTGTCTTTACGCGTCAGAGTATGATGACTTTGACAATAAGTGACATTCATCCACCTCATCAGCCTCTCTCCACACATGCTAACAAATCCCATACACGGGCGCTTGGGCTGCACTGCTTCTTTTCAGAGGGATCCGTGCTTGCTAAAAGGAGACAGCTCTGTGCTTTGCCTGAGAGCGGCGGTGAGACAACAAAAACACACCTGTCTGCCAGAGTCCAAGGTGACAAGTGGCTTCGGGGGTGGGGAGTAGGTGGGGGAGTGGGGGGGCAGGTGTAACCGAAACTTTGTCCCTTACTTGCAGCTGTTACACGCACGGATGCATGCATACGGTATTTAGTGCAAACAAAGGCATGTGCAGGTGCACAAAACAAATGCACCTGCGAGGATAGGTTGCATCTAGTCTGTGTGCTGATGTTTACTTCTGATGATGACCTAATGAGTTTGAAATAAACGGAAAAGGTACATAATGTACGTAGTGGTTAATGTGGCCTAAATTGCCATCCAGCACACAGTATATTACGCTTGGATGCATATATATATATATATATATATATATATATATATATATATATATATATATATATATATATATATATATATATATATATATATATATATATATATATATTCATTTTCTACTGCTTTTTCCTCACGAGGGTCGCAGGGGTGCTGGAGCCTATCCCAGCTGTCTTCGGGCGAGAGGCGGGGTACACCCTGGACTGGTCGCCAGCCAATCACAGGGCACATATAGACAAACAACCATTCACACTCACATTCATACCTATGGACAATTTGGAGTCGCCAATTAACCTAGCATGTTTTTGGAATGTGGGAGGAAACCGGAGTACCCGGAAAAAACTCACTCGTGCACGGGGAGAACATTCAAACTCCACACAGAGATGGCCGAGGTTGGAATTGAACTCAGGTCTCCTAACTGTGAGGCCAGCCTCCTGGAAATTATATGGTGACATAATAGCATACATATACAGAATCATGAAAACAAACCATTTATTGTACAATTTATTTTTGTATGATACGAAGAGTACGACTAAGCATTATTTTCGGAGTGGATTAATCTGAATCTTGTTGTTTTAATTAATCAAGTCATTGGTTAGGTCCTACAGACAGACCAAATCAACATGTCGAATATTGATCATGGTCTTCCAAAGTCAAGTCTTTTTCAAATCAGAGGATATTTACAATTATTTCAATTAATTGTTGCAGTGCTAATGATACATATTTATTGTCGGAGTCTGGAAAAAGTCTGGAATTTTAAATCCTTAGGATCCAAATCCTTAGGAACCCTGTTTTTTACAAATATCAGTGAAAATTGTCTCATTGCGTATTTGGATTTGGACACATGCTAATAAAACACAAATGATCAAAGATGCACTCACACGCTCCTATTGTAGGCATTCATTAATTTGGACCATTAAAGAGTTTACCCAAGACTGCGACCATAACGTGCGACACTTTATCCTATGTGGTTGTTAATTAGCACCATCATATATTTTAATTGATATTGGGAATCTTCCAAAGTGCTGTTTGTTCTACGGGGCTGGCCATTTAATGATAGTCATGCTGCGCCTCCCGTTTTAAGCTTCAGTCTTTTTGTATACCTGTAAAAGGAAGGAAGGACACATCTAACATCGCAGTTTGTGTTTATTTGTCGCCGCAACTCATCAATGCTGAAACAGATGCCAGCTTTAACCCTGAAAGCTGTATCCCTTGCATATGTCTTGAGTGTTCTGTTCCACGCACCTTCATCTCATGACATCTGGGGGGTGTCTCACTGGGAGAATGTGTTCCATGATTAGCACCCAATTAACACTCAATTAGGGAATGTGCGTTATGAGGGTGGCGGCCAGACGGTCTTTGGAGGCTTTAAAATTGTCATCAGAGCCTGGTTCATTACTTCTATACTGTGTCACTTAGACACCGTGGGATGGGACGCTTTCATCATTTCCAGAAGACAAAACAAAAAACTTGATGCGTAATGGTGTTTTGCAACCTCGGAAGCGTGTTGGATGTTAAGCGTACATAGTGTACTTATTATTACATCATGTTCTCTGATTGGTTTATCGTTGCTAGTGTATGTATAATGTCCATGTGTCAATGGGAAATGGTCTGACAGTTGACTGGTTAGAACAGGGGTGGGCAAACTACGGCCCGGGGGCCACATCCGGCCCGCCAAGTGTTTGAATACGGCCCGCCTGTTCTTTCCAAAGTATTTCATTTAAACTCAACATACAACCTGGCATCACGGCTTGAGCCAACCTTTTGATGGTGGAAGTGGCTGTTTTATCAATTTCGTTATTTGATGTGGTCTGTTGTTTACAAAATTCATTCATTCATTTTCTACCGCTTATCCTCACTGGGCTCCAAAAATTATTGTTTGTCTATATGTGCCCTGTGAGTGGCTAGCAACCAGTCCAGGGTGTACCCCGCCTCTCACCCGAAGACAGCTCTTCGGCATATATAGACAAACAACCATTCACACTCACATTCATACCTATGGACAATTTGGAGTCGCCAATTAACCTAGCATGTTTTTGGAATGTGGGAGGAAACCGGAGTACCCGGAGAAAACCCACGCATGCACGGGGAGAACATGCAAACTCCACACAGAGATGGCCGAGGGTGGAATTGAACCCTGGTCACCTCGCTGTGAGGTCTGCGTGCTAACCTAATAATAATAATAAATGTAATTTATAATGCACTTTACATCAAATAAATGATCTCAAAGTGCACATATAGCAGATTGTATGACACTTTTACTTGTAAAAATTGACTATTACTTGTAAAACTATAGAGTCTGCCCCCCCGTCAATTTTGTTAAATCAATGCAGGCCCGCGAGTCAAAAAGTTTGCCCACTCCTGGGTTAGAATGTAGGCTACACATTCAGATTGGGAAGATCTGGCATGGAATTTGTGTGGAATTTGAATGTTTTCCCCAGTTTTCTTCGGATACTCTGGTTTCCTCCTTCACACTCACGTTAATACCTATGGAAAATTTGGAGACACCAATTAACCTAGCATGTTTTTGGAATGTGGGAGGAAACCGGGAATTGAACCCGGGTCTCCTACATGCTCCTACATAAAAATGCTGGGTTAAAAACAACCCAATCTGGGTTGTTTCCGAACCCAACGCTGGTTAAATATCGGACCAACCTCGCGTTGGGTTATTTTAACCAGTAACAGTGCTTCACGAACTTACATTTTAACAAGTTTATGAAGCTTTATAATAATAATATAAAGTCAATTCTACGGTAAAACAATAGTGGGCATGTAACAAACCTTGCTCCGTGCTGAAATTTGTCTCCTCAGATGAAATGTGCCGTCCGAACGAAGTAAGTTTGTGGGCGGGGCTTTGTTGCGCGTGTCCAAAATTCTACCCAATGCTTTAGGTTGTCCAAAATAACCCAGCACAATATAATGGAAATCACAACCCAACAGAGATAACCCAGCGAATTGGGTTCTCAGAATACCCAATTCAATAAAAATTACCCAATTAAATGACCCAACAGGCTCAACCCAGCGGTTGGGTCAAAAAAATAACCAAGCATTTTTAAGAGCCACCATGCAGCTGATTGAAAACACATGCATCTAAATGTACATGCAGCCTTAACTTTGATAAGCAATGAGCCGCATTTGATCATCAGGATGCTAAGACAAGTGATGCTTCACTGGGTAAATACTGACACACTACGAGAGGCTAAAGTAAGCGTACGCTAACAAATACGCTACAATGTACGCTCTGGTTAAAGAGCAGGCAATCATCAGCGCGACTGAAGCGCCGTTCCAAAAGCTCCTCTGTGCGACGGTGACTCAAATGAAGCCAGTCACTTCACACGCTGCCAGGCTGATCGCTGCAAATCATGTGTGTTTGTTTCCCCCCCTTTTACTCCCAAAGCCAAGCGATGCTCTTCTCTCCCAGCCTTTCCAAGACAGATGGAGATCATTAGCTCCTCTCTCACAGTCTCCCTCGACGCGCTCGCCAATCTGTCACATCTAAACCATACTGGAGGTGCCATTTCTTCTTCCACCTTTTCTCCCTTAGCCCCTCCTGCGTCTTCATCCCCATCCCTCAAATGTCCCGCTATTGGTGGCCGAGTCCGTCCTCGCCGCACAGATTTATATCGCCCGGCACAATCGTACAACTTCAAGTGCTCCTTTATCACTTCTGTCTGAAGCGGTTATGGCAGTCACTTCCTTTGGAGGGTGAATTGATGAGAAACCATCCGTCTGATCTTTGTGTGAACATGAGGGCCCTGCAAAGGTTGCTGCACGGACACCAAAATATTTTTCCGCTATTAACATCCCACAGATGCAGTCAAGCTAGGTCTTCTTTTCCTGAACTGATGCAGACAAAATATTGACAGTTTGTCAACGTATTCACCCTTATTGTGTTGCCTGGGCTATTGTTTTTATAAAAACTACACCACATGGCGTCGCTGTTATTAATCCACCTTATGTTAGTTTGACTTGAAATTTGTCACACAGATTAAAACAGAATCACCACCAAACTTGGTACATCCCGTTAGGGGACTGACAAGCACACGTTTGTAGAATTTGAGCAAGATTGGTTGAAAAGAATGGCTGCTATCATTCATTCATTCATTTTCTACCGCTTGTCCTCACGAAGGTCGCGGGGGATGCTGGAGCCTATCCCAGCTGTCTTCGGGCAAGAGGTGGGTTACACCCTGGACTGTTCGCCAGCCAATCACAGGGCACATATAGACAAACAACCATTCACACTCACATTCATACCTATGGACAATTTGGAGTCGCCGATTAACCTAGCATGTTTTTGGAATTCCACCCTCGGCCATCTGTGTGTGGAGTTTGCATGTTCTCCCCGTGTATGCGTGGGTTTTTTCCGGGTACTGCGATTTCCTCCCACATTCCAAAAACATGCTAGGTTAACAGGCACACACAGAGGGCAGGTGCCTCTGTGTGTGTTTGTGTGTGTGTTGGGGGGGGTGTGCGGGCGGGGGTGGGGGTGTTCTTGTGGACAATACTTTTGTTTAGCTTAGTTCCTGCTGAGAACACATCAAGCTTTGACATTCTGAGGGGAAAAAAGAGGCCTACACTACCTTGGAGAAGGTCAAAACTTTCAGCTCTGCATGGTTAAATGGTCCAGTTGTGTTCCTCTTCTTTCATCTGGAAGTACTTATTATAGCCATATATGATTTGACTGTGCTACTGGCGTCAGCACATCCAAACATTAAACTGACATTAGATGGTCCAATAGTGTTCCTCTTTTTGAATCTGGAGCTACTTGCCTCCCCTGAAGAAAAAAAAAATACATTTTTTGTGCAGAATCCATTGATTCTACCGTTCTTTCTACCGTTAACCAAAACATGTCTAGCCTGTATTTGGCTGCATTTACAGTTTTTGTTTTTTCCTCCACCATATCAGGCCACTGAGGACTCACTAAGGAGAAAAGTGATGGATCCCATCCAGATGGTCTGCATAGCTCGGCACAAACAACAGGACTCCTTTTAGCACTTCTCAACACCGCAAACAGGCACAAAACTGTTACAATAAGTGCTGCCAGTGTTTATTATTCTAATCCTCACTCCTCATCCACTAATACGTCCTAATAAGGTACCCTATTCACAGACCTATTTGTATACATTTAGTACATTTGGACTTATTGCAAAGATGATGTCATTGCCACTTCCTTGTAGGTTTTTTCACGACCGTGTTCAGTTGTTAGTCCAAATTCATTCATTTTCTACTGCTTATCCTCACGAGGGTCGCGGGGGTGCTGGAGCCTATCCCAGCTGTCTTCAGGCGAGAGGCGGGGTACACCATGGACTGGTCACCAGCCAATCACAGGGCACATATAGATAAACAACCATTCACACTCACATTCATACCTATGGACAATTTGGAGTCACCAATTAACCTAGCATGTTTTTGGAATGTGGGAGGAAACCGGAGTACCCGGAGAAAACCCGCACATGAGGGTGGAATTGAACTCAGGTCTCGTTGGTGTGAGGCCTGCGTGCTAACCGCTCGGTCACCGTGCAGCCTGTTTACCTGAAAACAACGCACAATGGTAAACTAACAAGCTTCCCAGTTGGTGTTGAATTGTATTCTTCTAAAATTTAAGTAGCTGACCAGTCCAGGGTGTACCCCGCCTCTCACCTGAAGTTAGCTGGGATAGGCTCCAGCATACCCCTGTGACCTGAGGTAACGATAAGCGGCATAGAAAGTGGATGGAAACTTACCACTTCCACACTTTTTTTACACTCTATCATGCCATGGATGCCATGCATGTTTTCGTGCTAAACAAACGGTAATATTGCGTTTCATTTTTTTCACATGACTGTATTTGTATTGTCAATCTATTTTCTGTTTACCCTCAAAACAAACATGACTGATAGCTTAAATGAAAAATGAATCAGTTTCAACTTTTGCACTTAGTGTATTTACTCGTAAAAAAATGCACTTCATTGGTGTTGCACAAAAAGGAAAGAGTCTCAAGGGAAGTTGTTAAGCCCGCTTTTTTTCCACTTGGAAGGAGCTTATTGCAGAGTCCGCATTGGCAATCGTAACACGGATCAGCGGCGTTTGCATGTCGGACTCAACCACCTGTTAACTTCAAAGATAGTTCTGTCGAGTGAAACACTGAGGGTTTGACAGTAATGACTAATAATGGCCTCCACCATGCAAAGTGAGCCTCCTCACCAAGAGCCTTTGATACAGGTGAAACACATCCTAAACATACTTTAAAGAAGCCGAGCGGTGTGGAGCGAGGAAAGAAGACCAGAGGGGAGAGAAATTTGTTCCGCACGTTAGCTGCCATGCTTGGGTGCACGAGAACAGAAGGGTGGCATAATGAATTTTGGCGTGCAAATGAAATAACGAGACCCCACCCAACCAGAAGTGTGAGCACTGGAGTGTATAAACAGAGGAGGAGGTTTGTGTCAGTTAGTCATGTCATGTCAAGATGCTACAAGCTAGCCAAAATCTTGGCAAAAATCAATGTCAGGTATCCACATTGCCATGATCATTATTGCTATAATATTATGGGAATAATTAATAATAATTTTGGCAAGCTTTTATTTATAATGTGGCAGCAAAAAAGAACATTTGAGTACAGATTATCATGTCTCGCCCTTCCCCGTCCTCCTTACGACGTCCCCTCCACATGCCAAAGGTCACATAGCTGTCTCAGGCAATGCCTGTAGTACGTATATAGTGATATGTTTATTTCTACTAAATGTACTATGACTTTATTCTTGTAACATTATGAGTTGTTTCTCATAAATGTACGACTTTATTTTCAAAATATGGGGTAATAAAGCAATCTTCACTCACTAAATGTACTGCAAAAAAGGTCAGTAAGGATAATTCATAATGCCGCCTACAGAGAACATACTAACTCCTTATTTCTAAAATCACAAATACTTGCTGATATAGTTAATCTTCAAACAGCTAAAATAATGCATAAGGCTAAAAATAACCAATTACCAATTACAATTGATTGGCTGGCGACCAGTCCAGGGTGTACCCCGCCACTCGAGACAGGCGCCTCTCATATACAGTTCAGCATCCTTGTGGATGCCACAACTGTTAAATGAGAATCACACACCGGTCTACTACCTCCCTTGCCCGTGTTTATTTAATGCTCCATCCCTGGAGAAAAAAAAAAAAAAAAGAATCATGCATGGCGGGTGTGTAAAATATCTAATAAATCAGCAATCAACATTCCAACACTGGAACAAGCGAAGAAAAACATACAAGGCTGAGAATTGTTTGTCAGCAGAAGCAATTTCTCCCCACAGCAAACCAAATAATTATGCACTTTTCCCTCAGAGCAGCTTAAGTGCTAATTAGTACTCTGCTTCTTTTTTCCACAGGGCAGCGGTGTAATTTAGATTTGACTCAGGTAGCAACTTAAGGTGGGCTGATGAGGATGCAGTGATCTTCATTTCAGTGAAGTAGAAAATAAGAACAAGTGCACAGAAAACAATGAAAAGCAGGTTAGTCTAACATTCATTCTAGGGTTCAATGAGTGTAGAGCGGAACAAACACAGCTTCAATATCCTCATTTCTCCAAGGAGTTGTACTTCAGCGGAATATTCCAAAATAAGACGCTCTCAGATGTTCCTTGCATTGGTATTATTATTTACTAAATGTATAGGTTGAACTTGTACTACAATTAATTCAGCGTCAATGCGTTGTCATCATAGAACCTTTATTAATTTTATAAGTAATGTTTGTTTTAAGGGCTGCACGGTGGTCGAGTGGTTAGTGTGCAGACCACACAGCGAGGTGACCCGAGTTCGATTCCACCCTTGTCCATCTCCGGGTACTCCGGTTTCCTCCCACATTCCAAAAACATGCTAGGTTAATTGGCGACTCCAAATTGTCCATAGGTATGAATGTGAGTGTGAATGGTTGTTTGTCTATATGTGCCCTGTGATTGGCTGGTGACCAGTCCAGGGTGTACCCCGCCTTCCGCCCAAAGACAGCTGGGATGAATGAGTTCCAAAAATGGGGCTGCACGGCGGACGAGTGGTTAGCATGCAGGACTCACAGCTCGGAGACCCGAGTTCAATTCCACCCTCTGATAGGCTCCAGCACCCCCCGCGACCCTTGTGAGGATAAGCGGTAGAAAATGAATGAATGTCTGTTCTAAGGGCTGCACGGTGGTTGAGTGGTTAGTGTGCAGACCACGCAGCGAGGAGACCCGAGTTTGATTCCACCCTCGTCCATCTCTGGGTACTCCGGTTTCCTCCCACATTCCAAACACATGCTAGGTTAATTGGTGACTCCAAATTGTCCATAGGTATGAATGTGAGTGTGAATGGTTGTTTGTCTATATGTGCCCTGTGATTGGCTGGTGACCAGTCCAGGGTGTACCCCGCTTCTCGCCCGAAGTCAGCTGGGATAGGCTCCAGCAACCCTTGTGAGGATAACGGTAGAAAATGAATGAATGAATGAATGAATGAATGAATGAATGTACTGTGAATTTACTGCGAAAACAGAAGTGAAAGGCTCCTCTATCAGTGGTCCCCAACCATCGGACTGCGTCCCAGTACCAGTACTTAAACAAATTTTATGTTAATGTATAGTCATTTTGTATAATATATACAAATAATATACTGTTAGATAGCCCATAGTTTTTTCATGTCAATGTGGTTTATGTTATTATGTTTCACTTTGTTCTTTCCTCCCTGAACGCACCATAGTTGTGTACTTGGAGACAAAGCCATCCAAGTTTATCCGCTGCTGCCACAAATACACATAGAATTTCCCCGTTCATCGTTGTTCCCAAATGCTGATGCTGTGTGGGAACGCAGAACGATAACCTTTGATGGCGAACAGTAGTGTTCGTATTTATTCGGTGTCAGGCACACTGGCTGTCACCCTCACATCAAACATGTGATGTGATAATCTTCTCTCTAGAAAACAAACTCCAGGCTCCTCCTTGTGGTGAGTCTGTATTGATTTTGTGTTTTTCATTTGATGCTGTTGGAAGCTACTTTTGTTTTGTGCAATCAGACAAGATGAAGGGCACAGTGCTTTTATTGTGAACGCCAAAATTGTGTTGCTGGTAGTCGTCCGTCTGCCATGTTAAGCTTCATCATCTGCTCTGCTGTTGTTAAGAAAACTGCAAAAATAGTCATCAAAGATCCTCTATATCATTCATTCATTTTCTACCGCTTATCCTCATGAGGGTCGCAGGGGGTGCTGGAGCGGGCAAGAGGCGGGGATTAGTTGCCAGCCAATCACAGGGCACATATAGACAAATAACCATTCACATATCAATAAATATGTACGATAAATAAATATCATACATCGCACGAAATTCACACCCATTCAAAAAAACATGTCTATGTTCGCCCCACAACTTAAAGTAGGTTTCGACCCTGGGGCTTTTGACCCCCTGTGTGATTGAGTTTGACACCCCTGCTGTATATGAAACAGTCAACAGTGATGCAAACATCTCCCCTTTGGTGTGAGTAACAAAGCTGGGCAGAGATGTATTGAAGTGTCATGAAGAGAAGCTCTTTGTTACTTGTCGCCTGTGGAAGTTCAATGCTGGTTGCCAGGGTAACCCTCTGATAGATATATATTTTCACCTGTCGCTGGATATTATTAGTATTCTCCGCCGTTAGTCACACTGGCCTCAGTTGTATCCCCGTCTGGCCCCTCGTGCTGTTTGATCTTTTAGAAATATGCTCACCAAAAGCAACCTCCGCTACCTTTTCACCTCTTTTTTCACTCACGCAAATGGAACCCCGGCAATCAAATTTGCCACTTATTTTCTGAACGTCTCTCTGCATTCTCAATGTGTGTCTTTGCTGGATGGTATCACATGCAACTTCCTCCGAAAGGTTACAAGGAGTGCATGCCAAAAAAGTCTCCATCCTGTTTTTTTGCAGCTTATCTTCAATAGGGTGCATGCAGGAGCCTATCCCAGCTGTCTTTGGACGAGAGGCGGGGTACACCCTGGACTGGTCGCCAGCCAATCACAGGGCACATATAGACAAACAACGATTCACACTCACATTCATACCTATGGACAATTTGGAGTGGCCAATTAACCTAGCATGTTTTTGGAATGTGGGAGGAAACCGGAGTACCTGGAGAAAACCCACGCATGCACGGGGAGAACATGCAAACTCCACACAGAGATGGCAGAGGGTGGAATCGAACTTGGGTCTCCTTGCTGTGAGGCTTGCGTACTAACCACTCTCCGCCGTGCAGCCCATTATCCATCCATCCATTCATTTTCTTTACCGCTTATCCTCACAAGGGTCGTGGGCATGCTGGAGCCTATCCCAGCTATCTTCAGACGAGAGGCAGGGTACACCCTGGACTGGTCGCCAGCCAATCACAGGGCACATATAGACAAACAACCATTCACACTCACATTCATACCTATGGACAATTTGGAGTCGCCAATTAAACTAGCATGTTTTTGGAATGTGGGAGGAAACCGGAGTACCCGGAGATGGACGAGGGTGGAATCGAACTCGAGTCCCCTTGCTGTGTGGTCTGCATGCTAGCCACTCGACCTCCGTGCAGCCCTTAGAACAAACATTGCTAATAAAATTAATAAAGGTTCTATGATGACAACGCATTGACGCTGAATTAATTGTAGTGCAAGTTTTTTTTTGTTTTTAGAATGTGGGAGGAAAACGGAGTACCCGGAGAAAACCCACGAGGAGAACATGCAAACTCCACACAGAGATGCCCAAGCGGGGAAGGAAAAAAGTCTAAAAAAAAAAAAAAATCCTCTTTATGACTGGAGTACCCTGCTTTTTCCAGTACTTTCAACAAAAACACAAATCAAAGATCGTCTATAGAACAGGACCTGTTTACAGTGATGGACCGTTGAGCGTTTTTGTTTCTGCTGAGCAAATGGAGTCAAACTCCACGATGAATACACGCATGTGAGGGTTTTGTGGACATGCAGTGTAGAAATCAATACAGGACACGTGTAGAACAAGAGCGAGCGGGGCCATAAAAACATCTGTCTGCAGGCCATGGTGAAGAATAATCTCTGTTATTATCAGTGCAGAGCTCATGAAGTGTGCGTCATTCCATCAGAGCAGGAAGACAACCCAGACGACCACATGGGAGGGCAACCGAAGCAGGTGGATTAAGACAGACCTGGCACATTACAAGCTGTTGTGTGTGTGTGTGTGTACCGGAAAACAGTGACAACAAGCGACATGAGGCAATACATATAGCATGACCTCGGCTCCTTTGGCTTGTTGAACAAACTGGAGGACATCCCTCATTAAAAATGTTTCATTTGCTTTTAGGCTGCACGGCGACGGAGTGGTTAGCTTACAGGCCTCAGAGCTAAGAGACCCAAGTTCAATTCCACCCTCGGCCATCTCTGTGTGGAGTTTGTTTATGTTCTCCCCGTGCATGCGTGGGTTATCCCACATTCCAAAAACATGCTAGGTTAATTGGCGACTCCAAATTGTCCATAGGTATGAATGTGAGTGTGAATGGTTGTTTGTCTATATGTGCCCTGTGATTGGCTGGCGACCAGTCCAGGGTGTACCCCGCCTCTCGTCCCAAGACAGCTGGGATAGGCTCCAGCACCCCCGAAACCCTTGTGAGGATAAGCGGTAGAAAATGAATGAATGAATGACTATGAAAAATATTCAGGGCTTCATGGCGGACGAGTGGTTAGCATGCAGGCCTCACAGCTAGGAGACCCGAGTTTGATTCCACTCTCGGCCATCTCTGTGTGGAGTTTGCATGTTCTCCCCGTGCATACATGGGTTTTCTCTGGATACTCCGGTTTCCTCCCACATTCCAAAAACATGCTAGGTTAATTGGCGACTCCATATTGTCCGAATGTGAGTGTGAATGGTTGTTTGTCTATATACGTATGCCCTGTGATTGGCTGGCCACCAGTCCTTGGTGTACCCCGCCTCTTATCCGAAGACAGCTGGGATAGGCTCCAGCATCCCTGCGACCCTCGTGAGGATAAGCGGTAGAAAATGAATGAATGAATGAAGTTCCTTTCTACGTCTTCTCACGCCTGTTTTTTTTCATATGCTTTCTTTCTTGCACCTTCTTCTTCTTCTTTCTTCTTAAGGCGACAATGCGTGAGTGCGCACACTGCAACACACACACACACATACATACACTCACATTGGCAGAAAAGCTCAGAGACAACCACAACGTTGTTTCCCCTCGTGTTCCGGATTTCAAACGCCTTTGTTGGAGGACTGCATGGCACATTCAAGGATTTATTTTTCCAGCGAGAACAGTGCTACTGTATCTCGCCATATGTGTCACAGATCCTCACAGACAAAAAGACGAGTGTTCTGCGGCAAAGCTGCCTGTCTGTGCCTCACTTGTACTTTTTTTTTTTTTACTCGCTTCACTTGAAATGACGAGTGATGGACATAATCCATTCGTCCATTCAACTTTTTTGATTAATGGCTTACAAAAGGAAGTGCTTTACTTGGTTGCAACCAGCAGAGGCGCTTTCTCAACTATCCATCCACCCATCCATTTTTCATGCCACTTATCCTCACGAGGGTCACAAACATGCTGGAGCCTATCCCAGCTGACTTCAGCGGCGGGGCGGGGTACACTCTGGACTGGTCGCCAGCCAATCACTACTAGTTTGTCGCTAATGTTGGCCATTCGTTAATTAAATTGTCAAATCTTATTTAATTCTTAAATGTTTCTTGTGAAATTGCTTTTTAATTATTCATTTTAGGACCAACATATTTATTTCATGATGGATTTATATATTTCATGAACTTTTTCAATTATTTAATGAAATTTATGCTTATTTAATGACCTTTTTATTTATTTAGTAGCCATTTATTTCATGAAATTAAATATCTGGAACTTAAATTAAGTTCAATAACTAAAAAATAAGATAATTAGTAAGTAATAAGTAATAGTGACAGTTAAAATTTCCCAATTTAATTAATTAATGGGCAATTAATTATTTTTCCTGACATTTTTTAAATTAATCTATTCTTATTTTAATTATCTTTGCCTTAAAAAATGCACACAAAAATCCGTCATACTTAACTGTGCTGTCAATTAATGAATTCATTTAATAATGGGGTCAAATGTTTCTCTACTTCCAATGAAATATTTCATATTTAATACTGATTTGTGTCTGTTTTCCTCAGTTCATCCCCAACAGGGAGCAAGAGGGTTCAAATAAAAACGTTAAGGTTTAAAAATCTAATTTCAGGTCATTCTCATGCATCATCTCGTCTCGTGTGTTGGGTGTCTCGTGACACCCCAAAGTGCTACTGCCAAATGTTGTACTTTTTGAAGAACAAATGATTGTGTGCCCCACAAGTCCTGCCTAGCAACAGAAGAATATGACCGCATCAGTGGCAGAGGTCGATGTCCTACTTTTTGAAAATACACAATAAACAGCCACCAAATATGAGGGGTGAATTACACCAGCTGTTCAATGTCCAATGATTCATTTCAAAAACTCACTCCCACCCTGAGACTACTTAATTGTCCCTCTTGCTACAACGCAAACATGTTCCATCAGCACGCTTTAAATGTAATCCTAGCTAAGTGTGTAAATAAACTCATTAAGACTCACAAAGCGGCGTTTTAAATGAGGAACACTGCACATGATGTGTGGGAGGGAGGTGGCCATTTGCTTTGCGCCGTCTTGAAGCCCCGACTTGGAAAAGATAAATCATATATGAGTTATTGGAAATAGACGTTTTAAGATCAGGGCTCTAAAAGTCTGTTTTTTGTCGTTTGTGTCTGATAACACAAAACATTAACAAATGTTACTGTTTTCATGTAAACGCTAAAAATGGATCTTAGAAAATAAATTACAAATATAAAAAATGGTTTAAGCATCAACCCATCATAAAAAAACAAATCTAGCATCGCCTTCATAGCATACAAGTTAAAAGGCATGGGGCCGTATTTGGTTTTATTTATTATTTCTCATATTTCATTTTCTACCGCTTATCCTCACGAGGGTCGCAGGCATGCTGGAGCCTATCCCAGCTGTCTTTGGGCGAGAGGCGGGTTACACCCTGGACTGGTCGCCAGCCAATCACAGGGCACATATAGACAAACAACCATTCACACTCACATTCATACCTATGGACAATTTGGAGTCGCCAATTAACCTAGCATGTTTTTGGAATGTGGGATAACCCACGCATGCACGGGGAGAACATGCAAACTCCACACAGAGATGGCCGAGGGTGGAATTGAACTTGGGTCTCTTAGCTGTGAGGCCTGCATGCTAACCACTTGGTTGCCGTGCAGCCTGTTAATTAACCTAGCATGTTTTTGGAATGGGCGGCATGGCGGTCGAGTGGTTACCACGCAAACCTCACAGCTAGGAGACCAGGGTTCAATTCCACCCTCGGCCATCTCTGTGTGGAGTTTGCATGTTCTCCCCGTGCATGCGTGGGTTTTCTCCGGGTACTCCGGTTTCCTCCCACATTCCAAAAACATGCTAGGTTAATTGGCGACTCCAAATTGTCCATAGGTATGAATGTGAGTGTGAATGGTTGTTTGTCTATATGTGCCCTGTGATTGGCTGGCGACCAGGGTGTACCCCGCCTCTTGCCCGAAGACAGCTGGGATAGGCTCCAGCACCCCCGCGACCCTTGTGAGGCACAGAGAGAACATGCAAGCTCCACACAGAAATGCAAGAGCGGGGAATCGAACCTCCTCGCTGTGTGGCCTACGCATTAACTGTATCACATCATTGTGCACACCAGGTATCTTTTTGCTATTTTTGTTCTGGACCAGATTACCTAACCACAAGTGCGGACACAGCCGTAATGCGATGACTGCAATGGTGAACATTCAGGAGCTCAGTGCGTGCAGGCTTCCATGTAGCTATTTTAAAAAACAAGAGCGGGATTCTGTAGCCATAAGCGATGTGATCAATCATCCACAATCCTATTTCTGCACAGTGGCGGAAAAACTCTGTGACTTTCCAGGTGAATTGTTTCCGAGTGGCCAACTGGGGGAAAATTGCAAATTAAATTGTATTATTTTTTTTCTGAACATGACTTACATTTCTGTTTGGCTAATGTTCCCTGGGTTAAACAGATGCCAGGAACCGTACGTAGTTTTAATGCAAAAAGCTCTTTGGCGGAAGCATACAAATGGACACTAGTGTGGTACTTATGCAGTCACAGCGGCGGACATTCACATCCTCACAGGACTGCACTGTCGCCTTACTTTCAGAAAATTGCCTTCTCCTCCTCCTGCTTCTTTTCAATCAGTGTCAGTGTAGACGGAGAACGGCGCAAAGACTGCAAAACTCCACCGGAGATGTCTCCTGCAGACGCTAGACATCAAGCATCCGTCACCATTGTACTCGTCACTCCTGTCAGCCTCTTCCATTATTCTACCGATGATGTCACTAGCACTTGCAACATTTCACTTCGGAATTATTTTCACTTTTTGTCCATGTGACGCTAACATGGGTGTGATCACATTTAAAGGGGACCTGGTGCATTTGCTCTTCTAGTTCACTTTGCTTGGTCAGGTATTATTGTGATCATCCAAACCCTGGTGTGCACCGACATCGGCTAAGCTGGTTCTTGGTAATGGTAATGGTAATGGTAATGGTAATGGTAATGGTAATTGTAATTGTAATTGTAATTGTAATTGTAATTGTAATGGTAATGGTAATGGTATTAGTTCATTTGAACATGCATCAGATTACAATTGAATGCATCACATAATCAGTTCACAGTTCCACATGTCCAAAAGGAGTAGGAAGAAGCAAAGCTTATTAAATCCTACCCCTCCATCTGGTACTTTTACAATCAGTAACTGTTACATTTGTTCACTTCCTGCTTTCATAATACAGTTTTTTTTTTTTTTTTTTTTTTAATAATGCACCTTGTACCAAAGTATGAGGTGATATGGTCCACTCGCTGGTGCAGTTTGGTTTAGTTGAGCTCAAAAATGCGCCACGGTTTTAATATGACAGCAAAAAGCATGCAAAAAAGAGAAATGAGAGAAAAAAATACATAAACATAATAAGAAAGGGTAAATTAAGTTTCATTAAGTTAATAAAAAAATACTAAAAATAATAAAAAATATATTTTTTTAAATTACAAAAAATACTAAATACTACAAAAAAAGAAATAGGACCCCCCAAAAAATCAACAATTCATTGCAAACCCCCACCCACAACTGATTATTAGCTGATCAAACCTTTAATACCATTAATAATAATGCCTTTAAAAGACAAAATATTGGCAAGAATGTCGATCCATGCTGGTGGATGTTCGACACCTTGTGCTAATCGACTTGAGGTGTGCCGTTAGGTTCAGATCTGGAGCAGACATACTTGGCCACTCCATCACCTTCACTTCCCTCAGCAAAGCACTTGTCATATTGGCGTTTCGGCTCCTTATCGTGTTGGAAAACTGCCATGCGGCCCCTTTTCCCATGGGAGGGGATCATGCTCTTTTGGAATTCATATGCTTCCTCAATGAACTGTAGCTTCCCAGTTGCCAGATGCACACCCATGTAGTGCAGACCATGAAGTACTAGGTGTGTTTTGCCAGGCATTCAGCCATTAATGGTTGTGTTTTTAGTCATTTTTAGTGGATAGCTATGCAAGATGTACACTGACTACTCAAATGTATACTATATTCAAGTTTAATTTCTAGTTGCAAAAAGATGTTTTTGTCGACTGTATCAGTGTATACTTCCTATTTACTGAAGCTAACATGGAGTACTTCTCTCACCTTCCTATCAACACCACAGCTTGTCCTCATTTGTTTGCTCAGTGCATTAATTAGCCATAGGATCACACATTGTGTAATTATGTAAAAAGAGCTCTGATATGTAATTAAAACTGTATCTGTATGCTATGTAATACCCATTACAAGTGCAAACAGTGGGGCCTAAAAGCCCATGACCGACCACGCCTCTCTGATCCATGTCCTCATCCTCCATCGTGCTTTACAAACATTACCAGGAAGTGCTTCACACCCTAAACACCAACCCTGTTTTCTCACTTTAATGTTTCTCTTGGACCACTCAGAACAATTTCCCCGACACGCGGGAAAGCCTCTAACCGATCAATTCCTCCCTTTATTGTGCATCAGTTTGTCGAAAGACGCCGGCTCTTTCCCAAACGGACACAAAAGAGCTGAGTTTTCAAACAGCTTGTTAGAGAGGTTCCGTAATAAGTCCAGAGCTTGTGAGGACACTCTGAGGAAGCATCTTTATTGGAAACACTGCGGAAGGGGAGGAAAAAAAAAAAAAGCCTAAAAAAGCTGCCGTTGCAAATTCACCGCTTAATAATTAGATGTGCCTGAAAAGTATGCTGCCGGGAGTCGTCTGTTTCATACAATAGCAGCGTTTTTATTGCAAATGTGTGTGCATTCAGAGCAATTTCATTTATTCCTGAATTCATTTATGTAATATTATTTAAAGAATGCCACAATGCCTGGGTGGTGAAATGTTATACGCTACTACCGGGTTTGATCCCAGTTCAGGGTCCCAACACCCAACCATTGGAGATGCTCAGTGCTGGTCCTGACCCTGGACAAATGGGTGGGTTGCACCAGGATGTCCACACACAATCATTCATGAGATGGACTCGCTGTGGCAACCTCTGATGGGAAAAGCCGAAACTAATGCAGTTCCCCCTTGTTTATTGCCGTGAATTTCCGTAATAGGGATCAAAATTCATGAATGGAATAATTTTGTTACCTATGAATAACCTTCTACATACAGTTTTACCATTATGAAAGCTCTGTAGAAGGGCTGCACGGTGGTCGAGTGGTTAGCACGCAGACCTCACAGCTAGGAGACCCGAGTTCAATCCCACCCTCGGCCATCTTTGTGTGGTGTTTGCATGTTCTCCCGTACATGCATGGGTATTCTCCGGTTTCCTCCCACATTCCAAAAACATGCTAGGTTAATTGGCGACTCCAAATTGTCCATAGGTATGAATGTGAGTGTGAATGGTTGTTTGTCTATATGTGCCCTGTGATTGGCTGGCGACCAGTCCAGGGTGTACCCCGCCTCTTGCCAGAAGACAGCTGGGATAGGCTCCAGCACCCCCACGCGATCCTCATGAGGATAAGCCCTGTAGAATGAAAGCCCTGTAGACATGAAATAACAACCCTATAGTCACCTTTACACTCCTAGTATTCTGTATCTATAGTACTTTGCTCAACTGTGATGCACAGGCTCCAGGATCACTGCAGGAACACAAGAGATGACCACAGCTTTATTTATTTATAGAAGAAGAAATATTTCAGTAATTGCTGAAACACAAAGAAGTAATGGTAATGATTTTATTTCATTTGAACATGCATCAGATTACAATTGAATGCATCACATAATCAGTTCACAGTTCCACATGTCCAAAAGGAGTAGGAAGAAGCAAAGCTTATTAAATCCTACCCCTCCATCTGGTACTTTTACAATCAGTAACTGTTACATTTGTTCACTTCCTGCTTTCCATAATACAGTTTAAGGTTTTTGTTTTTTTTTTTTTTTGGGGGGGGGGGGGGGTTAAATAATGTACCGAAGTACGAGGTGATGTGTAACTGTTACATTTGTTCACTTCCTGCTTTTCTAATATAGTTTGGGGTTTTGTTTTGTTTTTTTAATTTTAAAAAAATTTTGTTTTAACATTTGTCACGTACCGAAGTACAAAATACAATGACATAATGGGTACCATAGTAAGTGTCAATATAGTGATATATATAGCACATCATGACTGGTTCAAGGCTCTTCATCCTTGTATTTAGCAAACATCAACTGCTTGTATTGTTTCTTGAAGTGGTGGGATTACATAAATGCTGCTTCTTCTTACTCCTTTTCGGACATGTTAAATTGTGCAAGTTTAAACATGATGTTTATTGTGACGCATGTTGGAAATAAACTAGACCATTAACATAAAATGAACGGAGTGATGGCACCTAAACACAGGTAAAACGTTGTTTCTCCTAACAGTAACTGCTCGGTCGTGTACGGATAAATAGAGCTCTTTGTGTTCTTTTAACCTCACCAGCCCTTTAAGTGCGCGACCTTCCGCATAGAACACACAATTGCTTTTAACATCAACAAAAGTGCTCCATGTTGTTGGTAGCTATTCCCTCGATGGAAGGAGCAGCTCACACGCCCGGCTTTTATGCGATTTGGCACCATTGGTGAGGCATATGGATGCCTTGTGATGTTTGTCGTCAGTTTATGGTTACACGTGTAGGAATTTAGGAAGATTTGGTGCATAAAGTAACCCCGGGCTCACATTGAAATCTCTGTTGTAGGCTCACACTAGCTCCGTGCGGTACAGCTCTGTCTCCATTGGTTGTACGGTACAACGGAAATAATCCGTTTCAGTTCTAACTTTTGTGGTAATGCTCTTTCACACAGACAAACTTGAGATTTTTTGTAGTTTACAAAAGGAAGTATTCATAAAAAATGCACCAATTTTAATTTAATTGTTGTTTTGGGGATTTAAGAGTACATAATTTGTATTCACATTTTTCTATGAAAAATACCAGTCCAGGGTGTACCCCGCCTCTTGCCCAAAGACAGCTGGGATAGGCTCCAGCACCCCCGCGACCCTTGTGAGGATAAGCAGTAGAAAATGAATGAATGAATGAATAAAGGACGTATTGATAAAAAATGCACAATTTTTTATTAAATTGTTGTTTTGGGGATTTAAGAGTTTACATAATTTGTATTCATATTTGCACCTTTTACGACAAAAAACAACCTTTTCAGTGGAGCTAGGATAAGCTGTGAAGTATAAACAGAATGGAAGCAAGTTGTGCCTACAATCTGTGGGACAGTAAAGAGGGTCATGAAGAACATAAGCACACTATTTTTTTTTTGTCACGGTATTAAATGGTGCCTCTTGTCTTCTTTTCAGCCCCTCTGACCGACAAGCCTCCAAAGATCCTGTTCCCTTCGGAAAACAAGATTAACAACATGGAGCTGCAGCTAGGTAAGAGCATTCATGGATTTGTTCCGCTGGTACATAACAGCCTCCAATCCTCTCCTCGAGCTGAGATTAGACGGTGGGCACCTATGTTTTTAACTGGAGGAACCAAAAGCAGCACAAATGACCATCTATGCAAATGGCGGTGGCTGCTAATACCCCCAGGGCTGTTTTGTCAACAATGGCGAGCCCATATGGCGTCCAACTGTTCCATACGCCGGTTGGCCACTTGGAAACGCATCCGCTGCCAGACGCCATTGTTTGTCTTCTCTGACGTTGGGGGGGTCAAAATGGGCCACTCACGCGTGCTCATGCATGAGCACAGGCGCACCATACCGCATGCTTCATTCTGGGCACGAGCCGCGGTGCACATTGCCTCTTTCTTGTGAATGGTGTCTTGTCACGATGAGGCAGATCACACAAGATGGAGAGGTCTGGAAAGACGATGACAGATAGATAGATGGAGGGAGGGAGGAGGCGGGGGTGTTTGCCTTCTAGACAAATATAATGATTCACCGGCAGGTAAGCTTTTTGTCTCCCACCTCATGCCCATGCAGACCAGGTAGCCGGCTCCACAGTTGGCTGATCATGAGTGAAAAATTGCTGCCGTTGATAAGCTGACAGCCTCTCAGCCTCTCAGCCATACATGAACAGGTTGCACAATTGGCACGGCCTTCTGCTGTTTGGATTGTTGGCCTTCCGTCTTGATTGCGCTGAGGAAGTGTGTTGCTGTAGTAACTGTTCATGCAAAGCTTCCTGCAGCATGTGTGTGTGTGTATGCGTTATACTGTATATTATTAATTGTCCCTGTACCCTAGAAACCGCCCATGAATGATACGGGAAAAGGCCGAAATGATACTGTGTCAAAGCCCAGGGCAGTGATACTGATAAAATATAGAGTTTAACCATGTCCAGTATCAGCCCCCGTAGCTGTCCACTCAGAGCACGCTGCTCTGGTAATCGTGCCCGTGAAACAACCAATCAGAGAACAGCACACGAGCCCAGGTCATGAATTGGGGCTCCTGGGCTTAACTTTCTAAACTCCGCGCATGTGACAGGAAATGTCACTGTAACTATAAATATTCCTAGTGCTACTCCAGTCACCAAAAAAAACAAACTTAATGGAACTTTAATTGTCAAACATTGATTGATAAAATATTATTGTTGAAATATTTTTGCAATTATTGTGTTTACACTGTTTAGATATAATACATGTAATAAACTGAAAATTTTAATCAAAATGGTCTTTTGATTAAATAGTACGTGATAATAAGCTCATGATTAAATAGTATGTGATAATAAGATCATCACATGGTTTGTCTGGTATCACATGGTTTGCCAGTATCAGCCCGAGACCGAAGGGGGCATGATACTGGGCCTGATACCAGACAAACCATGTGATAACCTATAATTAGAGGTGTGCGCTATTCCGTAATCATTATCTTACATGGTTTTTTACCTTTTTTTTTTTTATTTCTCCTTGGCTCCATCGCCAGTCACATACTAGGTTGCATTGTATTTGTTTACAGAATAGACATCACAAGGGAGTTCCACTTCCTGTTCCTCACTCAATGTGTTCCATGTAGGAGCAAGTACGCCTCTGTACCATGCAGACAAATACATGTCCGCTACTTTATATATTTACGTGTAAAAGCACAGAAGGTTTGCCATCGGTCAATGCCCTGGCAGTGGTGTGATTCACACGCTGGTGCTAGCCTCTCCTTGTCTGCGTCTGACCAGGGTGATTTAGCATCCCCGATCAGCCTTTGAGGCAGAGAGAGAATAGAAGTGAGCAATGACAAAGTCCCACTGAGAGCCACTTGAACTCATCTCCTGTTTTCACTTCAGGGCTATCTGGAATGAAGTAATGGGAGTTTGCGTCCAAATGAGTGCATACTCATATATATCAGCTCTAATGTGTACTAGCATATCCTGCAGGTACAAGGAGATATTGCAGTTCTGCAACCATTAATGCTAGTTTTTGCTGCATGTACGTAGCAAAATGTGGCCTGTTGCTATAATATTTGTATTACTGACCCTAATAGCTAATAGAATTGCAACACATTGATGGTATAAGATGTTTTAGGAAAGTACATTGCATCCTTATTACATGCCGGAAACACATAGTTACCCCTTCTTCAAAGAACAACCCAAGTTTGACGAGATGAGTTTCAGTTTCAGTCTTGGCGGACAGGTCAGTGCAGTTTTGGGAGAGTGCGAGGAGGGCGTTCCAGAGGGAGGGAGCAGGGTACTGTGCTCGGCCAATGAGGGTGGGGAAGAAAGAAGAGCGCTCAGAAGAGCGAAGGTCGACAATTTGGGGAGTGAAAGTGGAGAAAAGTGAGGTCAGGGGGAGCCAGATTGCATAATGCTTTGAAAGTGAGCAGCAGGGTTTTAAACTGTATACGGTATTGGACAGTAGTGGTGGGCGAGACTGATATCGATAGCGAAAAATTAGCATCAGCAATCTGAATCAATCTAAATCCGAATTACCAAATTTTCGGGACTATAAGTTGCGGGCGAGGTATAAGTCAAGTCGCACAAAGCCAAAAATGCATAATTAGGTAGAAAAAACATACATAAGTCACACTGGAGTATAAGTCGCATTTTTTGCAGGTAATTTATTTTACAACCTACTTGACCAAAACAGACATTACGTCATCTTGGAAGGCAAGTTCTAACAATAAAATAATAGGCTGAATGTGTGTAAGATATGCTAACACAATGGTTATTCAGCTACATAAAAAAACATGAACAGAAACGGTGTCCAGTGTTTATGTAGCATAAACAGTTTTTTCATTTATCAGTCGCTCTGGAGTATAAGTTGCAGGAATAGCCAACCTATGAAAAAAAGTGTGACTTATAGTCCGGAAAATACGGTAATTTTTTTTTTTGGTGATTTACATTGGCATTGATCAGTATTGATACCAATGTTGGGATTGTCATTCATTCATTCATTCATTCATTTTCTACCGCCTATTCTCACAAGGGTTGCGGGGGTGCTGGAGCCTATCCCAGCTGTCTTCGGACGAGAGGCGGGGTACACCCTGGACAGGTGGCCAGCCAATCACAGGGCACATATAGACAACAACCATTCACACTCACATTCATACCTATGGACAATTTGGAGTCGCCAATTAACCTAGCATGTTTTTGGAATGTGGGAGGAAACCGGAGTACCTAGAGAAAACCTGTTTTTATCGATATTTGAATCGATCCGCCTACCACTATTGGACAGGAAGAGAGTAAAGTTTTTGGAGGACAGGCGTCAATGTGAGTTAGTAAATGGGCAGCAGAGTTTTGAATATATATAGTATAATAGTATATAGTATAGTATAATAGTATACTCTAACAAAACATGCACACGTTACAGACATAACCAGTGTTGTGCATTTGAGTTCCATTCTTTTGTACTTTTTGAAGAAAACAGAAGCACTAAGTTCCAATGTATGTGACAATATATACCTCGTATATTAACTACCTAGTTAGTTGTCATATGCTTCAAAGTAGTAGTTTATTTTTCTCTTTACACTTGGTTTCCGATTGAAGTTGTCAATCGCTTATGTCAACGGTATAAATCTTGACTGGAGACGCAGCACCATAACCAATCAAGTTTAATCGACCTTGAAAAGACGGCAACAGAGGCCAAATGGGTTATATAACAGCCGCTTATCATTCTGTTCTCACCACCTTTTCGCTCGCCACGTGTGTATATTATGTCATGCATTTGATGTCAAGTCCCCCATTTTGTCTGCACACAGGTCACCTCTACCGAGCACTATTTATTTTTTGTTTATTTATTCTCAACCTTTCCTTTAATATTTGTTGAGTCACGTCCCAGGGCGCCTTTACGGAGGCACCGTGGCAGATTTATGGTGGCCAGAATGCACACAGATAGAGGCCAGCGCCCTGATTTTTTTTTTTTTTAAGTCAGACATGGAAGGCAGATGAAGCGGGAAGGAGATGGGGTGCAGTGGATTGGCAGTAAAATGCGAGAAAGATGAATATGCAACCCTTGCCAGGAGTCACAGGAAGACACTTCATCTTGGAGCCATCGCAAGGCGCAATCACGGCTGGCTTTATATGGCATTTATCAATGTAATCGCCCGTAAATAAAACACATAGAAGACTTGACAGAAGACGCATTGTGAGGATGGAGTGGGCAAGAGGATACTAAATAGAAATCAACTGGATTGGTCAAATACGGTGAAAGATACTTGGAGTCATTGCAAGGCGCAATCACAGCTGGCTTTATAAGGCATTTATCAATGTATCAATGTAATTGCTAATAAATAAAACACATGATGATGATAGAGGATACTGAATACAAGTATAAAATCAACTGGATTAGTCAAATAGGGAGAGGTTGTGAAACGCTATAGGTTTACTGTATATGTATGCGTGTCTAAATGTATGCATGTCTGCATGTATGTGTACATGTAGACAGTATATTGTATGTGCACACAAGTGTGTGGATGTGTATTTAGTCTGCCCCATACAGTCAGTACATGCCCCTAGTGCCAGAGAGGCAGAACCAGGATAGCACCCCCCCCCCCTCCCCCCCCCCCCCAACAACCCAGCCCACAGAACCCTCCCGGGAAGACAAGCGAGCGGCCGCAGAGAGGCAACCCCGACCAAAAACAGGCAGTGGGTTGGCCATAGCCAGCCCCCAAGACCGGCATGAAACCACCCCCCCCACAGGTGGACATAGGCCCCAGGTGCCACACTCCAGTGGGCCTTGAGTCTCCCCCACCAAAAGATAGGAAACCTGATCACAATCAGCAGAGCATGTCCACCACCATGCCCCCATGGAGCGGGATGTGGCCCAACCCAGGGCGTCCCACCCCTGGCACCCAACACAGGACCGTCCAGCCTCAGGCCAATTATATTACACCCCCCCAGACCAAGCCCACAGAACCCTCCCGGGAAGACAAGCAAGCGGCCACAGAGAGGCAACCCCGACCAAAAACAGGCAGTGGGTTGGCCACAGCCAGCCCCCAAGACTGCCGTGAAACCACCCCCCCACAGGTGCACATAGGCCCCAGGTGCCACACTCCACTGGGCCTCGAGTCTCCCCCACCAAAAGATAGGAAACCTGACCAAAATCAGCAGAGCATGTCCACCACCCTGCCCCCATGGAGCGGCATGTGGCCCAACCTAGGGCGTCCCACCCCTGGCACCCAACACAGGACCGTCCAGCCTCAGGCCAATTATATTACACCCCTCTTTCCTCGCCTCAAGGAGACCAGGATGGCAGAGATTGATCACCCAGACTCCACCCCCATTGCACAGTAAATGTGTTCCCTACGGGACAGGCAGATGTTTGGAGGACAGGAAGTGATATCACAGGGTCAGGGTTCTGTTTTAGTTTGTTTTACATTTATGTCCCCGACAGCAGCCCATGTTATTATTATTATTATGCCAATAGACTATATTTCTATTTCCATGGTTTCCTGTGAAAGAAATGTAGTTAGCCTGTTTGTCTTATCAGCCCAATCTTATCTATAGTAGACAAAATCAGAATGTGTGTGTGAATGAATATGTGGGAATACAATGAACTCCATGATAACTGACAAAATGTATACATCACACATGTTGTCAGTTGCCTGCAATTCATTCATTCCCATGTGCATGCAGTCCACTTCCAGTTCTTCACAATCTGTATATGTGAGTGTGTATGCGTGTTTGTGTGTTGTGATTATAATATCTATAATATGTTATGTGCAGGGCGGCACGGCGGTCTAGTGGTTAGCACACTCACAGCTAGGAGACCAGGGTTCAATTCCACCCTCGGCCATCTCTGTGTGGAGTTTGCATGTTCTCCCCGTGCATGCGTGGGTTTTCTCCGGGTACTCCGGTTTCCTCCCACATTCCAAAAACATGCTAGGTTAATTGGTGACTCCAAATTGTCCATAGGTATGAATGTGAGTGTGAATGGTTGTTTGTCTATACGTGCCCTGTGATTGGCTGGCGACCAGTCCAGGGTGTACCCCGCCTCTCGCCCAAAGACAGCTGGGATAGGCCCCAGCACCCCCCACGACCCTTGTGAGGAAAAAAGCGGTAGAAAATGAATGAATGTTATGAGCATCATATTATACAGTACTATAACACAAATCAGTCACTTAAAAACACACAGAATGACTTCCAGAATGCTTCCTGATAGGGATTTTGAGAGGTGGGAAATTTGTAGCACCCCCTAATGGGTTGTGGTCAAAATGCTTTGGCACACTGCAATACAGATATCCTCAAAGGTTTCTAAACATTAGATAAATGGTCAATGAATTATGTACAATTAGTTGCTAAGTCTCTCCAGTGCCCAGCAAAGATGCTTTGCTTGTCATTCCTCCAATACGGCAGTATATTGTGTTGTGTTTGTTGAGCGTACACAACTAATAACACAAGCAACACAGTAGTGGTGCACGTTCTGACAAATTTTCTATGCAGTGGTTCAGGAGTAGAAGAGGAAAAAAAATGTATGTGCTGATATTTTGGGAATGGGGTGTGTAGGTCACAGGCAGTCCTTGCAAACCGTGTGATAATTGTAACTGATTGAGGATTTCATTGTCCCCTAAAGCAAACAGATGGATGCACTCGAGTGGAAAAGGAATTACACTCCATTATTCCACACCGCGACAGTACAAGAATTTGACTTCACACAGCACACTCTCACTCAGCTCACAGGCAACGTGAGCCATCTGCAAAAGGCTACAGCAGCTCGAAAAGATGCTGATTTCCCTCGTGTTTCTCCCATCTATCTTTATTATCTCCGTCTTAGTCACAGGCGCAATCTGCAAGCGTCTTGTCTGAACGCCAGGGCCCGAAACGCACTTTTTTTTTCATTTCAATCAAGCTGCAATTAGCAGATTTGCTTGTGTAGCCAAAATAGATCCACGGCAAATCTCAGGATTTGCTGCAAGTGTGGAAAGGTTAATGTTTATGTCAACCTTGGCACTCATTCTCACACTCCATGCAATGTGTTTACTGTTTTCCAAGTCCAAGTTTTTTTTTTTTTTTTTCCTGAAGTGATTTCCAAGCGGCAGTAATATCCTTTAATAGACATTTTAAAATTGCCATTCAGCTTGTTTGGATTCTGGCTTTATGGCTCGTTTGGGGTACTTCTATTAGATCAGGAAAAACAGTACATAAAAAAATTACTGAATGCATTACTTGTTATACGCTCACAACATAAAAAGAAGACACAGGAAGTGCATCGCAATCTGTGACGTGTGGCAAAAAACGTCTTCAACTGAGCCTGAGCTCACACTAAGCCAAACAATTTACCAAAAACACAAAGAAGAAAAAGCTTACGCTGAGAAATAAACGCCCCATGCAGGGTGGTAGAATAAACACACTGTAAGAAGGACATAACCTGGCTAGTTGGAACAGCAACCTGAGATGCAACAGAGTGCACGGGATGCTGAGGAAACAACCAGGAGTCAAGGTTACAACAGGAAAAGTAAAACTAATGAACCAGCAGCACCACACTGCCTCCTCTGTGCTTTTTCATAACACCACAAATTGCTGATTACAGAAGTAAAGGGGTGGAACTAAACACAACACAGGAACAGGCGGGAAAAAAATAACAGCACAAAGCCGGACAAGTGAAAAATAGAAATAAACTGTAGACAAAACTGTTATGTGGAACATGGCACAGTCAAATGCTTAATAGTTTTATTTCAAAGCTTAGTCGCGGATATAAAAGTCTTAGGTATACAAAACTGTGGTGAGACCAGCCATTTTGTTTGGTCTAGAGACTAGGGTTAGGGTTAGGGTTAGGGTTTTCCTGGACCACTGAGGAAAAGACAAGGAAGCAGAACTGGAGGTAGCAGAGATGAGGATGTTGAGGTTCTCTTTGGGAGTGACCAGGATGGATAGGATCAGGATGGAGTACCATTGGGAGTGACCAGGATGGATAGGATCAGAATGGAGTACCATTGGGAGTGACCAGGATGGATAGGATCAGAATGGAGTACCATTGGGAGTGACCAGGATGGATAAGATCAGAATGGAGTACCATTGTGAGTGACCAGGATGGATAGGATCAGAATGGAGTACCATTGGGAGTGACCAGGATGGATAGGATCAGAATGGAGTACCATTGGGAGTGACCAGGATGGATAGGATCAGGATGGAGTACATCAGAGGGACATTTCATGTTAGAGGCCTTGGAGATAAAGTCAAAGAGATGGTTGGGACATGTCCAGAGAAGAGATAGTGAATATATTGGTAGAAGGATGCTGTGTTTAGAGCTGCCAGGTAGGAGGCGTCGAGAAAGACCAAAGAGGAGGTTTATGGATGTAGTGAAGGAGGACATGAGGGTAGTTGGTGTGAGAGAAACAGATGCAAAAGACAGGATTGGATGGAGGAGATTGATTTGACACATTGTCATTGATTTTAATGCTTTTAATCACACCACCCAAATTTCATGAAAATACCAACTTTTGGCCCACCCTGTATAATGAGTATTCACATTTGCTGCTTCCAATCAGCGCCCTGTCGTCTAAGAGTATAATAATAGAACATGTATAGTATCTACTTTTCTCTCAGAGCTCACCCACACAACATCATCCACTGACCTCTGCAGAATACATTATTAAAGTATCAGATGTATTCCTGAAGGTGCTGTTGAAGTTACTCAATGTCCTCCTCTCACCCCTGCACCATCTTCCCTCTCCCCTTCGTTCCTCTCCTCTTCGATCATGTGACATTGTTGCATCTCGAACACAGCTGTGACATGTCACCTTGCCCTGGCGTGGAGGTGAAATTGAAATTGACATCGCTGCCGTCACTTCTCATGATACTTTTTACTCTTTTTCTATCAGGCCCTAAACACACACACACACACAAAATCTATTCATCTGCGGCGTACAAAAAAGATGTCAGCTTCCTCATAAAAATGAGCAATATCTTTTAATTAGATGCATGTGAGATTGCGGTTTTGCAATCATCAAAGAGTTTATCTGCTGATTTTTCTTTTTTTTTTTTAAGAGAGCAGTGAAAAATAGCACACAACACGTATGCATCGTGCTTTTATTGCTTTGGTGTTGACTTAACCCGTTAAAATCTGGGATTTTGTTGTCTTGTTTGTTTTTTCTTCATCTGCCACTCCTGCAAGGAGCTTTTCTTGGATGACAAGTAAAATGGTGACTCGAGTGCACGGTGAAAAAAAAGTTTATAGTGGTTATATTTGAATAATTAAAAAAATCGATACACAGTTTAAGTCTATCGATAATCCATCATCGGGTTAAATATTACAATAGTTCGATGCATTGATATTTCATCACACTCCTACTAACTGACGACCGACTAAGACTACCCTAGTACACCAAAGTATGCAAATAGAGGGAAGGGTGCATTAAAACCCGTCATGAAAATTGAAGATGGCCCACCGGGTTCGAATTCCCGAAATGGGCTTGTATCAGTATTGGATTAGGGTACAAAATACTTGGTAGCTTTAAAGGTCGTGCTGCAGATGTTCATTTTTGTGTGTGTGTGTGTCATCATTCAAGTTGCTTGCAGTCCCACAGTGACTCGCTGTTCGCTGACCCGTGGTGCCCGGCACGGTAACTAGTGTGTCAGCAGAACAAAGCGAAATGTTTAAGCGCGTGAGCGCTCGTCATTATTCACCGAGTCTGCGGCCCGAGAGCGGGGAGACTGGGGCGTAATAAATGAAGCGACTCTGCACAGGGGCTGACAGGAGAGAAAAAAAAAAAGAGGAGGTGGTGGATGCATAGAAACATTGCAAGACAGACACAACGCACATTAGTGCTCACTTGACGTTAGCATCCATTAGCTAGAGGGGCCATCGGTTAGGAGATGCAGGAAAATGGCCTTCATTCATTCACAAAAGCCTGTTTGTCCCCCCCCCACCCCCATCCCCGAGGCAGCCAGCCGCCTGTCTCTGGACTGTCAGCCGCTGTCTTTTAGTGACTCTGGTTTTACAGCCTCGCCTGTTTCTAATAGACCTTATCAGGAGCCGTTGAGCCGATTCAGCGTGTTGGAACGGGTAGCAGACGTTGTCACTGGGAAAAGAGCCGTCTGACTGGCTGCTCACTCCGCTGCCCAATTAATGTCGTGTTTTTTTTTTTTTGGCCCCCCTGCAAAAAAAGACAGGGCGCAGAAAAGGAAGCACAAAGCAAAAAGTTTGGTGGCAACTTTTTTGCCAGGCGTAGTGTCAAAATATCAGCAGCATATGGCTCCAATTATTGCTGACACCAATATCCGAGTAATGTATTGTAATTTATTGCATTAGACCAGTAGTCGGCAACCCGCGGCTCCGGGGCCACATGTTGATATTCAGCCTCTATATTGCAGTTAGCATGCTGTGCTCTGTGATTTTTTTTTTTTAAAGCCGAGGAAATGTGCATTTTCATCATTTCATACATTTTCTATACCGCTTATTCTCACGAGGGTCACGGGTATGCTAGAGCCTATCCCAGCTGTCTTCAGGCAAGAGGCGGCCAGCCAATCACAGGGCACATATAGACATATATTCCATTATACATCCATCTATTCATTTTCTGTACCGCTTATCCTCACAAGGGTCATGGGCATGCTGGAGCCTATCCCAGCTGTCTTTGGGGGAGAGGCGGGGTACACCCTGGACTGGTCGCCAGCCAATCACAGGGCACATATAGACAAACAACCATTCACACTCACATTCATATGGACAATTTGGAATCACCAATTAACCTAGCATGTTTTTGGAATGTGGGAGGAAACCGGAGTACCCGGAGAAAACCCACGCATACACTCATCCACCGTGTAGCCTATAAAGAAGACAGTTTGTCTTAAATTTGTGTTTCCTACGTGCAAACAATGTAGCACCAAATGGACTTCTGCCAGAGTCAGAGCTTTTCTTCCTGTCACTCACACATACACACAAGTGGTTTGAAGAGATGCGGCTGTGACAGCGAGACCTGCTATGGGGAAAAAAGTGTCTCCGTTAGCAAACATCAGAAGAGTCGTTATGATGCAAAAGATAGTGAGCCAGTCACGTCTGGAACCAATTAACCGTGGTAAACAAGGGATTACCTTATATAAAATATAACCCCCCCAACCGCTGCCAACCCCCCCTCTGTGATGTCATTACCACCACCCTGTAAGTCTCTATTTTAAAGCAAACTTTGCCACTTTGGTGTGTTTTGTTGACAGACCCCCAAGTAGAAGAAAGTGAGTGGAAAAGGTGTATTAGACATAAACTGGACCCGAAAAGGTTGAACCAGTTTGTTGTTCGGGTCATAAGCCACACCCCTCTAAAGATTGGGCTTCTCTCTCTGTGGCCTGAGCTTACTTAACTTGATGATGTCTGTCAACATATATAACCCCCCTTGTCAGTCAAGTTTGTGTGTGTGTGTGTGTGTGTTATTAATAACCCCACCATTATCCAGGTTGCCCGGAGCACTCCCGTCAAATCAGTCGCTAGTAAGAGTTTGTTCCCCTTTAAGCTCGGGGCCACGTCTTTAAAGAGAAGTGATTTAGGTAATGGTAGCTTTTACCTCGTCTGCATCTGATGTTAGGGCTCCTCTGACAGGTAATCAAAGAGAAGGAGCGCCATACTCATCCTTGCTCTGTTTGATACAACAAAGGCAGATAGGAGAAAGCGGCAGGAATAATGAGATCCATCTCAGTCTTGAGGTATTCCGCTTCCAAAAAAAAAAAAAAACGCCACCTCTAAGGCTAAGGGTAATCAGTAGGAATAAGAGAAAAATGGTGCATGATGCATGAACCTGTACAGCAGCAGGAGTGGTTGGTTAGATGGAATAAATGAGGATGCAGTAGCGCTATGAAGTGCGCAAGACAGTCGCCATATGATTGGAGTGATATGCTGTTTTTAAGGACATACTGCAAAATAAAAAAAATATTTGACTCGCGTTTTAGCCCAATGGCCACACATGTGCTGTCATTATGCTAATTTGAATAAAACACCACAAATGCATGGAGCCATTTATCATCTTTGCATTGCTTTTTATTTCGAGTTGCTTTTAATTGGTTTAATTTATTTGTGCGTGTACCCAAACCGTGGGGATGGTCTGTGTCAAGTTTTGATCTTTCGTCTCAACGGTTATATTCTTGTGGAACAGCGTTACTATGGTTACAAAGCAAGCACATCATCTTCCTTGTTTTATTTTTGGGGTTTTGCTATTTAAATTGCTATTAAAAGTGCAATTTTCAGTGTCTTTCTTTTCATTTTTCATTAGTTTCAATGTGAGCCTTCTTCTTCTACTGCTGCTTTGTTTTGATGCAAATGCATTGCTGTTGCCCCCTGGAGAGCATAGAAAGTACTGCATGATACAAACATTATTTTAAGGGGGGCTTGTGAGTGAGCACACACACAGCACTCAATGAGATTGCAGTAAAGGTTTGTGGGAGAATTTATTAGCGTTGTTGTTATTATTATTATTATCATTATTTATTAGAGATTTATTACAGTTTGTGCTGCAGCACTGCTGAACGGCTGGATTTGTCAAAGAGGACAGAATAAAACTTGGATGTTGTGTCATACTTCCACGTTGTTGAAGTCAGCAGACCAAGGAAAGTGTGTTAGAGTGTGTGTAAAAGTGTTTGTTTATGTGTGTGTGTGTCTCGGTAAAAGAGTTTGGAAGTGAAGTATAAGCTATGGCCTGACTGCACAGTACTACTTCTGTAAACTGCTGACAGTTCTTAAGTACTCTTAAGTATTTTTTGTAAGCTGTCAATAATTCACTTATCTGGTGGATGTTTTTTTATTTGTAATTTTTATTATTATCATATTTTGTGAGATTTTTGCTTGAAGAGATTGATAGTGAGTGATGGAGTTTAGTTTACCAATGTCTACTCGTTGTACACAAATATGATTAATCACAATTAATTAATATTAATTGACAGCCTTAATGGCGAAACAAAAGCTCTGCATCTACTACCTTACTTTGCATTGTTCCTTACAAGGCTACACTTTTCAGCGCTATGTTTGCTACGTGTGTATGCAAGCGGCCCCGCCTCCACCCACAAGAAGGCTCACTCTGTTCATGCCGTTGTTTTATGGAAGATACAAACCTATCCACAGAGTATACAACTCTCCTCCTGCCTGTTTTTTACTGATTTATTATCATCCAAGACCGAGTGTCTAATCTTGTGACACCGTTTCAGATTAGCGAAAACAAAAAGGGATGAATGAGTTGTAATAAATAGAACATATGACGCCTAATGCATGTACAGTAGCAGGAATGGATGGTTAGCTGGAATAAATGATGCTGCAAATGAGAGTAAGGCTTTGGCGCTGGAGCGACACGTGTGAACAGGGAAAGCGAGTAGGGAAAAAGGCAGCTTTGCCATTCACTTTGAAGCTTGATCCACTTCTGTCTGCCTTACGTAACAGACGCATGAAGAAAAACAAGTTCCACAAAAACAAGGCAAGGTGCAACGTGAAGTTTAAAAAAAAAAAAAAATGAAAAAGAAGGCGAGTCAGAACTTCCAAACTTTACAGCCTTGTGATGTTCCTGACAATGGAGCAGTAAGAGTTTGGACGACTTGTGAGTTTGACGCTTTGCTTGCACGGAGCTTTGGTGTTGTGTGAGGGGTAATGAGTCAGGGAAAAAAAAACAGCAAGGAGGCAGATTGTTGCAGAGAGATGCGAGAACGTTTGCGGAGGGCCTGCCAGATAGAAGATAAAGAGACACAGAAACAGAAGAAGGATAAAGAGATGAGAGAGGAGAATGGCTCCCAGAGGGTTTCTTACAATTAGCTCGCCATATTTCGTGTCTTTTTCCTCATTACATAAGTTCTGTTAGCTCCACCTTTTAGAGGCCCTACAATTTTCCACTTTTCAGACATTTCAAATCAAAACTGCAGTGTATCACGGATAAGCAGCTTCCTAGAGGGCGCTAACTCTTGACCGTGCTGCAAGGGCTTGAAGTACGTAAATTACGCCCCACACACTCATGTGCATTCGTTATGTTTGTTGTCAATTTAGTAGTTTAGCTAGTATTGTTAGCTATCATTGAATGTCGTAACAACAGTGACTGTAAATTGTTGGTCGCTTTTGTGAGACTGCTTTTGGGTGTGTGTACCCGCTATGGAAATGGCATGCCAGTCATCTATTTACCCAGAAAAACAATCTATGACAATTTTTTAGCAGTTTAATTGTGTGAGTATCACTTTTAACTTCACTTTATTACAGTCGCGGGGGTATGCTGGAGCCTAGACCAGCTGACTTCATAGGACACATATAGACCTTCATGTACTATATGTATTATTCTACATACTCTTCTTCTACAAAGATAAATCACACAAAGAAACTAGAATAAAATAAAAATACTTTAATGCATGACTGTCGTGTTTAGGGGGTTGTATTAGGCGAGTTGCATTGCACTTTTTAACATTCTTAATGATAACACAAGTGAAAAAAAAATGAGTGGAAAAAAAAAAATCCAAAGTTTAATAAAACTAAAATAAAGCAAAATTCATACATATTCTATAGTACTTATCCTCATGAGGGTCGCGGGCATGCTGGAGCCTATCCCAGCCCAGAGGCGGGGTACACCACCAATCACAGGGCACATATAGACAAACAACCATTCACACTCACATTCATACCTATGGACAATTTAGAGTCGCCAATTAACCTAGCATGTTTTTGGAATGTGGGAGGAAACCGGAGTACCCGGAAAAAACTGTGGAAAAAAATATGTATGTTGAAAGGTTACATGTTGATAAAATTTCACACAAGATAAGTAATAATCCTCATAGCTTCTTCTATACCAGTCTGATGTCTGCGTCCTTCCGTATGAAAGGATTGAATTCGAGCTTTTTTCCCCCCACTCACGATGGCTATGGTTTATGTCTGCATATCAATTTAATAACAAATTGAAGGGGAAAGCATTATCTGAAGTGCAAATATACCAACGATAAAGCCTCATTTTCAAGGGAATCCCCCACTCACAGTGACAGGTTTTTACACCACTTTGGTGTATTAATTAAATGCTCTTAATGCACAAAGCAATCATCAAATGTACTTATTTGCTCATATACTGCACACAGAGCAATGAACAACTTCATGTTCTGTCTGCTTTCTGCTCCTTTCTCCTTGTGACGCGAGGCATTCAGGTGCACATAATTGTAAGTGTTGGCTGCTAATTGTTTTTCATTTTAATTCACTGTATGACAATTGGTGTATCCAGGGGGTATGTGTATCCCACTTTGGGAACATATGCTTTAAATTGGCATAAACATACCAAAATGGTGATATATCTTGCGTGTAACACAGAGTGAATGGATGGACAAGGGGTATTAGTGTTAACTAAGCTCTGCTTCTGCCTACTCCTTTCATGTTATTCTTTCATGTCGCTTGTCAAACATGTTCACTCCAAATACTCCACCAGCAACAGACACTCACAGTGAACAAACACCTTCAGTCCGAGAGATGCTGCTTCTACTTGCTGCCATCAGCAAAAGGTTTGATTAGGAAACAGGAGGTGTCCGACTACAAAAGATGTCATCGTTCTCTCAAACTATTATGTAGTTCCTGCGGCAGCATCATTCAGAAACAGAAATCACCTCCTAAAACCACAGTTGTGGCACTGAAACATGCAATTCTTTATTTTTATTTTATTAACCAATGCCCTCATTCTGCTCTGCTGTTGATTTTCTTATGACAATCAATCTTCATAATGCCGCCGCTGTCGCCCACAGCAGCTAACGTTGCTATGGAGATTGCTCGAGCTGCACCAAACCAGCCGCTGCCTCATGGAGCATGTACGAGCAAGCCTGTTTAAGTGCGCATGTATTGTCTGCATTGTATTTTTTCTCTATGTGTGTGTGTGTGTGTGTGTGTGTGTCTCCATGGTTCATCTTTAATTGCCATTTGCAACATGCATCCTGAGCACAGTCAGTAATTTGAGAGGCCTAGCATGGGGTAAATGGCTTCCACTGGTTTACAAGTGTGTTAATGTACTCTCCATGGTTCTTCCCCCTTCAGCTCTCTGGGGTCTGCTCGTTACACATTCACATTCCACAATGTGCAGTAAAAAAACGTGCAGCAGTGATGGCATCAGAAAAATAGGCTTGTTTATGATGTATTTTATAATTGAAAGTTTCTTCTAGGCTGAAGAGCAGTATTGGTAGTTGCAGCTTGTACTGGACAATGCCGGATTGTAATAATGTGTTATAATGTGTGGGTATTTCAGCAGGAGGGCCAAGTGTTCCCAAACAGGACACTTGAATGATGGAATGGTTATCAAACTCTTGCTTCTCCTTGGCACTTATCGCTAGTCATGACCCCAGCTAGCCAAAGGCAGGACTGCATTGTGTTTGTTTGCAGAGGAGAGACACATGACTATATCGCATACTGTATCTGCATTTCACCAGGCTACTTGAGTGTGTGAATGACAGGAAGAAAAGCTTGAGAACAATTTAACTAATCATCGGTAAATGTTCTCAATTTTTGGATCATCAAGTAATTATCAGTTAATTTTCTTAGTTTCGATTTGTCTTTTTATTTTGTTGTTTTTTTGTTTTTTTCATGAAATTAAAGCATGTGAATGGGTGTAAGTCATGTTGAAAAGAGGCGGAGAAGCTGAACGAAATAACCAGAGAGAGGGAAGTCTGGGTTTGGGAGAGGGCATGAATGATATCCTCAATCTTTCAGTGGAGCAGGACAGTGATAGTAATCTGCCACTGAAACCTCTTATGTTGGGAGATTGGATGATGCAGGTCGTCCATGATGGATTGGAGCCTCCTCAGTGTCTTTTGCTCTGCCACAGATGTCAGGCTGACCAGCTCAGGGCCAATGACTGTGCCTGCCTTCCTCACCAGTTGTGTGGTATCCTTCTTCTTGAGGCTGCTCCCCACACCACTACATATAGGAGGGCGGTTGCTGCCACTGTCTGGTAGAAGATCTGTAGCAGCTTCTTGCATACGTTGAAGGACGCCATCCTTTTGCACAGAGCACCTACTGTATGTTGTATGTCCAGTTCAGTTTATCATCCAGATCCGCATACATACATCATACATATAGAATGTAATCACAACATTGACTCATATATGATGCCTTGTACCCCCCCCAACCGGTACCTTCCCCTGTCATTTACCCATCGGAAAAGATGAGACTCTCATTTCCTGTCTCTATTTAGGCTTCGCTGCAATTACTCCTCCCTGCTTATCTCCTTCCTCTGCTAACTACCTTCTTCTTCATCATCAGGCGTTGAACAGCCACTTTAAATACCAGTTTTACTTCCCCTAATAACTACTCTGCTTGGTAATAATCACATCCTTTGGAAAGAAAAAAGAAAATGCCGTTACCAGGCAATGAATGTGCAGCTGGGTGTGTGTTCAAAGCACAAAATGTTTGATAAGGTTGATAGATTTTCTCCTTATAATCAAGGAAAAACTGGTACATTTTAATGGTCTCCATCGCGGCATTTGCAGGTAACCGAGGTCAACCTTTTGGGATTTCCATCTGATATCTAAGGAAATAACTATTCATTTTTAATGACGTCAACTCAGATGGGAAAAGTGGTAAGGAAGAACCCTATTCATATTTAATTATTCCCAGGACATAGTGGTCGAGGTAGCCGAGGTTAAAGGTTGCATCACTGAATACACAGTTCTACCTGTCAGTCTTTTGTTTTTAAACGAGTCTTTTTGAATCGATGAACGCCACACATACTACCGAGCCTCATTTTGATTTGTCTTGAGGATTTTTTGCAGAAGTTGGCTGTGCTCTGACCTTTTCACTTGTGTTTTGAGTATGATTCTGTATACAGACAGGACGCAGAACTGGAGGTAGCAGAGATGAAGAAGCTGAGGTTCACAGTGGGAGTGACCAGGATGGATAGGATCAGGAAAGAGTACATCAGAGGGAGTTGTCATGTTAGAGATAGTGAATATATTGGTAGAAGGATGCTGCGTTTAGAGCTGCCAAATAGGAGGCATAGAGGAAGACCAAAGAGGAGGTTTATGGATGTAGTGAAGGAGGACATGAGGGTAGTTGGTGTGAGAGAGTCAGATGCAAAAGACAGGATTGGATGGAGGAGATTGATTTGCTGTGGCCGAAAGAGAAAGAAGAAGAAGATCCAGACCCCATGGATTCGTGATTTTCTTGATATTCTTTTGTTCTCGACACACCCCACGATACATTTACAACCGGCATATTTCTTTCATCAGCATAGTGGAACTTCTTCCACTCAAATATATATAGCCTTGACCCACGTTTTCATTGCAGCTCACCTTTGCTGCAGCCCAGCAGCAGTGAAATTAAATTAAACCTTGCTGAGGTTTCCTCACTTCATGCATCCTCCTCACCGGAGAGTCGTTGTTTTAATGGCGCTCATGCAATCTTAATGTGGCAAGGTTGGACTTTATGTATGCACTAAAGGTTCAGTAGTTGGACAGTTAAGCAATACAAAATAATTAAAAGTATTGCTTTTCATCGTAGGTGCAGGGGCAAGCATTTCCTTCTAATGTGTACAGTTCTCGAGGAATATTAGTATTTCCTATTGGGCTTAATTTTTCCATTATCTAGACCCCGCCTCCCCTCGGCTTTTCTGGCTCTATGTGTGAATTGATAGCATGCACACACACATCGTCAAACACACATCGCTATGGCTGAGTCAAGAATCATTGCAGTCTGATGAGTTCTCCATCGACCCATTTTCTTCCCACACGTTCCCCTAAATAGCCACATCCACCGATTTCTCCTCACGGTTTGATGTGCATCTGCGCTGACTTTTTCATCAAATGAAGAACGCCATGGCAGGAGCCTCCTTCACCGGCGGTCCTGGGGGCGAGAGCACCAGACACTTGAAGATAAAAGCTCACGGCTATCTCGCCCCTGATGTCATTCTCCTGTTCTCCGGCTTGAGCTCATCTCCTTCAGGCTGTGGCGGCTGCTTTGCAGAGGCCACGGTTGATTGTTTCTGAAAAAAAAAAAAAAAAAGGTTTAGTGATGGCTTGTACCCTTGTGAGTGCTCAAGCTAATGTTGTAATATTGCAAGGTCACTGACTATATGCTAGTTCACAGTCTTGCAAATCCATCTTGCTGATTCTAGATTCTGTGGACTCCAAATGAGTAGATTAATCTGAATTTATTCACATGCGGCAGCTAGTAGTGTCATTGAAGGCAACGGTTAATAGGTTTGTTTATATGCTTCTGTCGTGAATGCAGTTTTATCAGAACCGGACAAATGTCTTCATTTGTCAGAGAGAGAGACCAAATCTGTGTTGAGGAATGGGATGGTTAGTCTTGAGATAATTCTCAGCTACAAGTTCACAAGATAGCTTGAATTCTATTGATTTCCTACATTGTTCTTTTAGCAGGGTTGCGGGGGTGCTGGAGCCTATCCCAGCTGTCTTCGGGCAGGAGGCAGGGTACACCCTGGACTGGTTGCCAGCCAATCACAGGGCACATATAGACAAACAACCATTCACACTCACATTCATACCTATGGACAATTTGGAGTCGCCATGTTTTTGGAATGTGGGAGGAAACCGGAATACCCGGAGAAAACCCATTAAAAACCCATTAATGTGAAATGAAAGTAATAAATAGCTAAAAGTTCTAATAAATATTGTTAAAAACGCTAAGGTTAAAAAGTTTACAGAGTGAGACATCTTCTATAGAAAGTATCGTTTTGGGCCACTAGAGAGTGAGTGCTCTCGCATATAGACAAGCTTTGTCGTTTTCTCTCGGTGAAAAGCGGGCTGGCCTCATGGCAGAAACTAACCGGAAAACCTCATAAACATGCTGAAAGTTGCTCTAAACGCTCATTTTTTGGGAAATTATCGTCTTTGTAAGTATATTGGTGTATAAAGCACTTACATAGATGCATTTTCTATTTCAAAAGTTGTACTTGTTCGCTAGCTTCATGCTACTGCTAGTTTGCATTTGTATGTTTCAGTTACCACTTATTTTTACAAGAAAGCTTCATAAAGCAAGAAAAGCAAGCCTTGTGTGCGGGGTGGCCAATGGTGGCCACGGCGACCCCACCAGTGGCGTAGCTACATGGCAACAGGTATCAACCTATTTCCATCTCTCTGGGAGAAATGGTCCACCCCAATAAAACTGTTAACATGCCCAGTTGGAGGACACTTAGACGAGTAGTCAACAAAATGTCCTATTACAATATGCACTATGACATTGTTGAGGCATGTTTACTTAATTGCATACTATGACTATTACTTCTACTACTTTTGTCATCTTCCCTTGATGCAAAAATGCCACTTATTTAGCCTCATTGTATCACAGATATACATTTAGTGAATGAAAACAGCATAAATACCTCTCAAGTGGTATGTTTAATGTATATTGCGTATATATCCTCCTTATTCCCACTTTTTCACTGTGGTGATGTGATTGTCTTAGTGGGGGGAAAGCAATAGTGCGGCATAAAAGTGCAGAATGGTAATGATATCCTACAGCACAAGTTCCAGTCGTGCAGTGATAATCATTTCTACAGGATTAAGTCCTGACCCACATCAGCCCAGCATATTAGCATTCTGAGAGAGTACTGCGGCAAGATTCCACACAGGCTAAATGCTGCAGTTCTCCGAGAAAGAAGAAGGGGATAAAAACAGATATAAGTGACAGGGAGCGAGGAGGCTGTGGTAAGGAAATATAAGAGAAATAAACTTGTTTAAATGCGTAGCGTTTCAGATACTGCGTGATCATTTGCATTTTAACTAGCATATTGACCACATTTGGAATTGGATTTGAACCTTAAGCAAAAAATACATAAATATTCAAATTGCATTGATGTTTCTGCATCTAAACACCTTTGCTTTTAAATTCAGATGACCTTTTAACCAGCTTGAGCTTTGCCGGGGACTGTTTTTCTGCCAGAGTGGGAGAAATAAAATGGCTGCGAAAAATACTTACTAATAAGAAGTCAAGCTTTTCTTATTTGCACAGGCATTAGGATTGCCTCAAGTCATCTTAAGCAAGGTTTTTTTCTGCTCACTTCTTTGCACCCAGACTGCTTTACAAATCACAGTGATTCGGCCATGTCATACACACACACACATTATTAGTAATTTTTTATCGATCAGACATCAGATTCGCTCAGAGGGACAGATTTTTTTCCATACTCCGATTTGTTGATCAGAACAAAACTAATTGACAAGCCAAGTTAGATCCACAATAGCTGAATGAGGTGAGTAGATATTCATTCATTCATTCATTTTCTACCGCTTCTCCTCACGAGGTTCGCGGGGGTGCTGGAGCCTATCCCAGCTGTCTTTGGGCGAGAGGCAGCGTACACCAGCCAATCACAGGACACATATAGACAAACAACCATTCACACTCACATTCATACCTATGGACAATTTGGAGTCGCCAATTAAGCTAGCATGTTTTTGGAATGTGGGAGGAAACCGGAGTACCCGGAGAAAACCCACGCATGCACGGGGAGAACATGCAAACTCCACACAGAGATGGCCGAGGGTGGGATTGAACTCGGGTCTCCTCGCTGTGAGGTCTGCGCTAACCACTCGTGGTTCACCAGCCCGTGAATAAATATATTTTATTTATTTTTCGGTCACTAGCCAAAGCTCAAATGGCCTGGGAATGCATCGGGATCCACTGGGAGAAGTGGGATGGAGTAGCCAGGGAAAAGGAAATCTGGGCTTCCCTGCTTTTAAGCTGTTGCCCTCACGACCCAACCTCGGAAAAGCGTAAGAAGATGGATGGATGTATATTATTTATTGATATATCAGACAAACGTGACTTTTCAATATGATATAGCAGACTAGTGCTTTTGCAGTTGGTCTTCAAAAACAGCAGCTTGTCATATACAGGATCTTCGACTGCCGTTTTTTTGCAGTATGTCCTTAAAACATCACAGCAGTTAGAGTACAAATACATTACGATCAAAATGCATAGAGCAATGACAACAACAGAATATATGACTAACAAACCTCTCCACTAAACACATAAAGTTCTTTCCTACACTTACTAAATAAATGTAAGGTTTTTGTGGCTTGTTGCCTCCTCAGCAGAAAGTCGCACAAAATGTCGAACTATAACAGTTTGAACAAAGAGCATTTAGAGTACTGGAAGTAAAATGTCTTCTTCTGGTTTGTGACAAGCAATTATATTTTCACCTCAGCAGAGATGTGTGGCGTGCGAGTTCGACGCTGGCAAGGCTGTCATTTGGTGGGGCGCAAATTCAAGTGTGCAAATCTTTCACATTTCAGCATTGAATAGAACAAAAAAATACAAAACTTCCCAATTATTCAGTTCTCCTCTTTGCATGAAAGTACTTTTTTACTCAGACAAGGCAACACGTTTCAACTGACAGATTCACGGAGTGAGACTCGAACTGCACACTAATTGCCCGAAGGTGTTAGTCATTGTCTTACAATGGAACATTTACGCAATGACTAGTGGGTACTTCAAATTCACATCATTTTTACTGTCATTATCCATGTAGTTGATTGGGAAGTGGGTTTTCTCCGAGTACTCCGGTTTCCTCCGAAGACAGCTGGGATAGGCTCCAGCACCCAGTAACCCTTGTGAGGATAAGCGGTACAGAAAATGGATGGATGGATTTTTTTAATTTGTTTTAATTTGTTTAATTTTTTTTAATTCATTCATTCATTTCCTACCGCTTTTCCTCACGAGGATCACGGGGGGTGCTGGAGCCTATCCCAGCTGTCTTCGGGCGAGAGGCGGGATACACCCTGGACTGTCGCTAGCCAATCACAGGGAACATATAGACAAACAACCATTCACACTCACATTCATACCTATGGACAATTTGGAGTGGCCAATTAACCTAGCATGTTTTTGGAATGTGGGAGGAAACCGGGGTACCTGGAGAAAACCCACGCATGCATGGGGAGAAATTGAGGGTGGAATTGAACCCTGGTCTCCTAGCTGTGAGGTCTGCGCGCTAACCACTCGGCCGCCGTGCCGACCATAATCTATTTTTTTTTATAATAAATCTGGAGACACAGAATAAGACTAAATAAGAATAAAGTCTTTGTCAGACATTGTTCCAGGATAAAGAAACCACCTTATATATGGGTCTGTATGATTACATGATCACATCTGTGTACAGACTTTTTAGCAAAATCTTGTGACTTTCCTCTTGATAACATAATTCCTCAAAAGCGACTAGCGACAAATCAAGGGGCTTTTCCCTGCGTCATTGGAGACTTCTGGTATTTGGAAAATTAAAAGTGAAAGCACATCTTATTCTGCAGTTCTGTTGTCAGCCAGCAGAACGGGGTGAAACCAAAAGGTCTGCCCCCCACCAAAGCAATCACAAGCAGCCAGTGCTCAGCTTCGCTCCAATGACACACTGAGCACATAGTGGAGCTCTACACCTCTCTGCATTCAACGGGGACATGGATCACGCATGCGTGAGGCCTGATGCCTCCGACTCCGGATGTAATTAATATGTTGTCTAGACTTTGAGAGGCCTTGACCGAGATAAAATTTAACTTTTTGATGATGTGATGGCCAATTTTAAATGAACTAACCAAGAATCAAGTCTTTTTGTTTTTGGCTTTCATCTCCCATTTTGCCTTGAAACTAAAGTTGTCTTTAAAGGTTTAAAAAAAAAATCACAGCACAGTGGATCCACCCGCACGGTTGCCATTCACCATTCACAGCCCCACAAATTGGTTAAAAATTTATTTTTTTTATTTTTTCTTTCAAAATAGCCTGTTTTTCTGCAGAAAACCCATACACCATAAGTTGGTAATTATTTATGAATATTATACCACCTGTATGGCTCCAAGCTGGAAGTGGAACCCCAGAGCAGAGACGGTAAAAATGTGTTTTACAATGTTAAATAACAAAAATCGCACTCACGAGGAGTGAAAAAGTGGTCAGTACAACACTAAACCAGGACGAAGCCTCAGGAATACTGATAAACAAAAGGAGCTTCTGCCAAGAATAAGTAAATGCTAACAAAAAGTACTGACAAAAGTCCAGAGTAATGGCGAGGCCAACAAGCAATAGCAATAAACAACGGAGAGGTATGCTTGAAGCAGGCAATAGGACTTACTTGCAACAATCTGGCGACGAGTGAGAGTGAAAGCGAGGCTTCAGATGGCCTCATAAAGATTGCTCCCAGGTGTGCAAAGGTGGCTCCGCCCCACAACGCCCAGCAGTGTACTGCAAGAGAGAACAGACTGGCAGCAGAGGAACCCCCAGCAGAACATAACACCAGTGTTACAAACTCCATGGTTTTTACAGCGGCCCTTGAATGCACCATAGTTGTGTGTTTTGAATGGCAACAATCTATCTGAATTATCTTACATAATCATCCATTTGTGGTAAATGCCTACACATTTCATATTTTAAACGTGTTTAATAAGTGTGAAGCAAATTTAGGCTGAAACCTGAATTGTTTTGTGAGTCAAAATTGAAGAAAGAAGGGGAGTATTGTGGTAGCTCAATCTCTTCTCTTTTATTGCAAATGTTAAAGCTTTGCAGAGGAGAACATGACAGGAGGCTTTGGAGGTGGGGGGAGTGAGCCGTTTGTCAGAAATAGACATTTTTATAGGCCTATATATTATATAGAGGACGTAACCCTGGAGCTTTACTGTACATTAATATATATAAAAGTGAGTTTTTCACCCGGTCATTCACACACACACACACACACACACACACACCAGTGACCTGGAAAAATGCAGCCTCAACACTGACCTGCTGGAGGGGAAAAGTGCCTCAAAGGTTGTAGCATGTTAGCAAACAACAGAGGAATTATGATGCTAATTTTAAGCTATACCAAGCCCCCAAGTGTTGATATATTAGTAACAAAACAGGAAGCAGATCTGGAGATAGCAGAGATGAAGATGCTGAGGTTCTCTTTGGGAGTGACCAGGATGGATAGGATCAGGAAGGAGTATATCAGAGCGATATTACATGTTAGAGGCCTTGGAGATAAAGTCAGAGAGATGGTTGGGACATGTCCAGAGGAGAGATAGTGAATATATTGGTAGAAGGATGCTACGTTTAGAGCTGCCAGGGTTGGATGGAGGAGATTGATTTGCTGTGGCGACCCCTGAAGGAAAAAACCCAATGAGAAAGAAGAAGATCGGAACTTGTGACTTGTGTAAATGATAAGATACAGCATTGTGCCTGGAGGTGTTTAAAGTGTACTTTACTCCATCTCCAGCCCAACATAATGTTGTTTTCTTACCCTGGTGTACACATTACAGAAGATAATCCCTGTTTTGTCATCGATGAACTGAGGAGGCAATGCCACATTTGTGTTACTATAGAAACCGCATGGCACTTGTATTGTCGGTAATGAGCCTAAGGGACAGGATGTGAAAATGGGACATGATTTGTTGCCATTTGATGTCCCTCTAAATGAGGTCCTGGCAAGAATGAATGTCTTCCATCATCAAGTGTAGCCAAGAAGAGAAGATGTAAAATGAGTAATGAGTTGTCGTCGTCAAGATTTGTTTAGCGCACCTTTTTGCTAATCTCTTTTGGGGTTCAAGGAGACTCTGATTGAAGTGCAGCTCCGCCTTAGCATGAAGACTATATTCAGTGTAGACGCTAGCCCAGCTTCTCTTAGGAAATCACCGTGGTAATTAACATCCTACCGCACTCCCTCGTCGCTCCTCTGATTGGCTGAATGTCGTCCTAAGAAGCGCCTCTGTGCAGTTCCCACTGGTATATTCTTTGCCAGAGTGGAATTAGCTGGTTGCTTGTCAAGTACCGAGAGACATCATCAGTGTAAACTCTTTGTCATTTGTCAGTGTGGGTTTACATTTAGCAATAGGCTTCTTCCTCAGCGATGGCCTGAGCTCCGACTCCAACTTAGTGAAAAGATCGGACATCTTTAAAACTTGTAAGCGCATAACATTTTTTAACAGATTCTTAAAAACAGCAGAGCAACCCTGTCACATAGAGGATCTTTACAGGACAGACACCTGATTTTAGTAGGTCATCAAAAAGAACAGTGTATAGATAAAGGATATTTGACAAACGTTTTTTTTGCAAAAGGTTTATGAAACAAGGTGAGCGCTTGTCATGTGGAGGATCTTTGACTCAGCAGTCGGTCCTTAAAAAGAGCAGAGCGTTTCTGTAATATAGAAGTTATTTGACAAGGGCGTTTGCAGTAGATCTTTGAAAAAGCAGATCACTTCTCTCATATAGGTGATCTTTGACTACTATTTTTTTCAGTGGAGCCTCAAAAAGAGCAGGGTGATCCTGTGATGTAAATGATCTTTGATTTTTTCCTATTAGGTCCTTAAAAACAGAAGAAGTTTCGCCGCAGTACACTCCATCACCCTTTACTGACAAGTTGAGATTTTTTGTTTTTCTAGTGTTCTAGTGGTTAGCGCGCAGACCTCACAGCTAGGAGACCAGGGTTCAATTCCACCCTCGGACATCTCTGTGTGGAGTTTGCATGTTCTCCCCGTGCATGTGTGGGTTTTCTCCGGGTACTCCGGTTTCCTCCCACATTCCAAAAACATGCCAGGTTAATTGGCGACTCCAAATTGTCCATAGGTATGAATGTGATTGGCTGGCGACCAGTCCAGGGTGTACCCAGCCTCCCGCCCAAAGACAGCTGGGATAAGCTCCAGCACCCCCCGCCACCCTCGTGAGGAAAAAGCGGTAGAAAATGAATGAATGAATGAATGAATGAATGAACTCAAAGACAGTAAAGTTCAGTTGAATTTGATGTAGTGCTAAATAAAACTAAAATAAAACAGTACAAACAAGTGTAATGTTCGTTTCAGGAACAGGAAGTTTTTATCCACAAACATGAAATTATTTGAACAAAAATGAGCTGTTAACATTTTCAGTACATGGCACATCTGGCAAGTTGAATCAGAGCATTTGCTCTAATTTGCTCTAATTCAGGAAAAGATGTGGAACATTTTTTATGTGGGTTATCGTGTGTAGCTGCTTTATAGGAGTCCACAACTTGATACACAGGCCCAAAAATGAGTATAAGTCTCCACCCAACCCCCCAGACATCGGGGCAACCTACCAGTTGAGTGACTGATATAGGATCATCAAAAACGGCAGTGTTCCTGTCCTGTCAGTCCTGTTATATAGTGGATCTTTGATGAGCGCTTTTTTTTCCAGTAAGTCCTTAAAAACAGCAGATTGCTCCTGTTATAGGATGTTTGAATTGCATTTTTTGAACTCCACTGGTGTCTTATTTTCCAATCCTTAAAAATATCAGACAAGTAGCAGTGCAAAGCTTCTAAATATTATTTAAGCCTTTACGTAAATGATAATCAAAATGTCAGTTTCAGGTGTCTTGGCTGAGGTTGACAATCTTTTGGCATAAAAAATGGCACTAGGTTGAATTCTAAAGAGATATGTACGTAATTTTAGAAGACGTCTAATGAGAAAAAGAGGGGAGGTGGTAAGACGTTTTTTAAGCATAGCCAAGGCATTGGTTAAAACAAACGAGTACATGATAACCTACAAAAAAAAAAAAATGGCACGGAATAAGACTGGCCACAAAACAGAGGGATGCTGCGCATAGAAAAACAAGATGAAAGTGAAATTAATTCCTTCAGATGTTCTATTCTCACGACGGGGGTACGTGCATTAAGCCAGCAGTATGTGAAAAGCCCCAGAGAGTGTGTTTAGAAGATGTAACACAACTACCGTACGGAGAGTGCGTACCACCAAGCATTCTTAGATCTGAATCCTCTTTGATTCAGGCTGCAGCCCTTCACACGGTTTTATGAAGAACTGCTCAGGCAAATTACATTTTGTGTAATGGCCACTTGGGGAGGACAATATACTGGAAAAGCTCTGTCTATATTGAACATTTGTAAAAAATTGTTGTGTATAAAAGCTGAGTGGCTGAAGCGGAGCTGACGTGGTGTATGGAAAAAGAAAAATCACAGGAAAAGTGGGAGTTCTGAATGTGAAAGATTGTTAGCTCAAATGCTAGAGTGGGGGAGAAATGGGGGAAATACCATCCATTTAAATGGGACATTTGGGGTTGGAAATTGTGGAATTTTGGGTAACCGGGAATTTTTTAAACCTGAATGTCCCGAATGAGCTAAATATGTTGATGTTACAATGGTTGGAATACAGTAAGTTGAAAAAAGATGGCAAAGGAGTACTAAATGTCCAGATGAAATTGAATTTGGGTTACAGAAAATGTGGAATTTTGGGGAAAGCTGGACATTTTTTAAGGTTGTAAATGTTAGAATCATTTGGGAAAAGTGGAACTTGGTTAATTTCCAATGAGAATTTTTTTGTGGAAAATTTGGGAATTCTGTGTCAGTCGGAGGCCAGGATATATGTAGGTTATCCTGAACATTTTTGATGTTGCCGAATGATTCGATTTGGTTTGAGTTATCAAAAATGTGGTAGTCTAAATTCCAAACCAACACTATTCATTGCGGTTCAAGGACCTCTGCGTTGACAGTAACTGGGATTCTACCGCTTGTGTCCGACCAGCTCTCGCTTTGTTAGCCTCCATTTCCATAAAGTCATCTAGTCTCACTTGGCATTTTGGTCAGTGGGTCAGCGCCTGCAGCCGACCGACTCTCGGGTCATTCGTTAAAAGTGATTTCTCCTCGCCAAGCGTTAAATTTGCTGCCATTTAATTGGCCTGCGGCAACCCTGGAGAGTCGCCAGTTCCTTACTCTGTATGTTTGTTATTCACTGTAGAATTCTTCTTTGCACGTTGCCTCAGATTTTAACTTGTAATCTTTTTTTTCTACAAATACTCAATACAATATTATGATCCAAATAATGTAAAGTAGTGGGGAATGATTTGGTCATGTGGCGTATCGAAAGAGAGTCGGGTATTGTTTTTGGTATGTTTCTCCAATATCAGTGTACGTGTGTGTGAGGTAGTAAGTGTGTGTGTGTGTGTGTGTGTGTGTGTGTGTGTGTGTGTGTGTGTGTGTGTGTGTGTGTGTGTGTGTGTGTGTGTGTAAATGACAAAATGGAGCATACTGACCATGACCTGTGTTTGTTTTGTGTGAACAGTACAATTAAATTTTTTTCAAACGTGACTCAAGCCTCCTTGGTATGCGGTCTTAAATCTGCTATACGTCCGATGCTACTGCAGTCTGAGAGTTTGGGTCACATATATACTGGCTATACGTCATTGAATACTGACAAACTTCTTACCAAAATAGATAGCCGTGAAGAAAAATGGCGGACAAGGGATCCGAAAAACAGTGTTTTGGAACTGATTACTCATGTAAGTGTCCCACCACTTGTGGCTCCGACTCCTTACCTTGTACAAAATAGTTTGACTTCAAACCAAGTGAGTCAGGTGAGTCCATCGGCACGGACAAAGGATGCTGAATTTATTCAAAAGTGGAGGCAACAAAAACGGCATTCCACAAATTGCCTGCCAAAACCATAGCCACCGACCCAGTTTTCCCAATGGGAAAAAACTACACATGGAGATCCATAGCCTTCCTCCCAACAGTCAACAAAGTAAATATAGCAGGGTCGTTTACAGGATAAAACCTCCTCAGTTCACAATTGGTGGTCAGTTGTGAATATTTACAGTAGATAGAGTGAATATTGGAGAAGCATGTTGTCAACCACAGAGTCATTTCATCAAAACCAATCACAACATGGTGGAGTACAATAAAGCAGCATGCTGAAGATGGAGGAATTCCGCATGGGGGATGCGGAGAAAGTTTAAATCTGAGCTTGAAGATGCTGGGAATGCTTATCCTGCACTCTGTAATAAAATGCTAGAAAGATAAAAGAGCATTATTCATATCGTCATCATATAATCCCCAGCGGTATCTCTCATGGTATAACGGGCCCCTCAGTCTTCCGTGGCCTCGGACACGTCGCCTATTATGTCATCCTAAAGTGACAATTAGTAGACAAAAGAAGGTGGGTAAAAGCCAGGGCGCCGACTACCTGTTTCGCAAAGCCCCCAAATTTCCATCTGTAATTAAAGGCTTACATTTCCCCCGTTGGACGCCATGTAGAACAAATGAGTGGGGAGGAGCCAATAAGAGAGAAGCGGTTTCCATGAGAGCTCTCGGGCATCTAGCGGTAATTAATGGCTTCTCTCAGGAGAAAGGACAAAATAAGAACTGACGCTGAGGTGTTGGAGTTCCAGGGCTAGCTTTCATCTTTTCATTGACCACCTTAGTTCACGAGGTATTGCATATAACTTGAAGAAGAAGGCTGAGAACCATGGTGTCCTGAATTTCATTCATCAGTTGTTAATATATATCATAGGGTACAATAGTAGTCATAAGTTATTTCTTAGTCCAGTTGTGACTAAACTTTTTATTTTGAGTGAGCACTTAATCCTCATTTCTAATGTTCTTAGCTGGCTCTTATTTCTCCATCCATCCATTTTCTGTACTGCTTATCCTTGCTAGGGTTGGACCCTATCCCAGACTACCCCAGACTGGTCACCAGCCAATCACAGGGCACATATAGACAAACAACCATTCACACTCACATTCTTACCTATGGACAATTTGGAGTCACCAATTAACCTAGCATGCTAACATGTTTTTGGAATGTGGGAGGAAACCGGAGTACGGGGAGGAAATTCAAACTCTGCCCGAGCAGGGAATCAAAACCGGGTCTCCTAGCTATGTGGCCTGCTCGCTAACCACTCGTACACCGTGTAGCCAGCTCTTATTTAATATAATTTTATTAAATTTAACACTGCCTGGCCACACATGGCGCCCAGGCTGCACTTTGAACACCACTGGCATATGTAGTGTAACACATGTCACTCTTCGCCTTCTTGGCCAACAAAAGTCTTCAATAATCCGATGCGCCTTATGTGTGCACTGTTTCAAAATCTGTAAAAAAAAATTGTACGACTGGGTAAGAGCTCCGCTTGATTGACTGTCGGACTGTTTCTGCTGCAAAACCAACTTTGTGCCCATCTCTCTGCTAGTGTGAAAAACCAAGTGAAGCAAATGAATTCAAAGCTTGCCATCATTCCAGGAGGATTAACAAAGAACTGCTGGACATTGGTGTAAACAGGCCGTTCAAAGTGAAGTTGCGAGCGGTGTGAGAGCGAGGGATTAAAGACGGCGAACACACCTTTACTAAGACCGGGAGGCAGCGCCGGGTGAATCACACCACCATATGTGAATGGATTGTGGAGGCTTGAGCTAAGGTATCTGCTTTAACTGTTGTCCGAGCTTTGGTGAAAGCCGGCATCATTGCTGAACAGCCACCTGATAACAAGACTGAGTCCGATAGTGATGAAAAGGAACCCGGCACGTTTGATGGCGAAATTGGTCAGCGGTTCAATTCAGATACAGAAGATGGGGACTTGGGGATGGATTTGGGAGAAGATTAACTTGTGTTGCCTTTATTTTTGTAGACTGTATGTGCACAAGGGTTAATTACATAAACCATAAGATGCACTAGATTGTAGTGCATCTTTTGGTCCGGAAAATACAGTACCTATTTTTGTGTGTCTGAAACTGATAAATGGGCGGCACGGCGGTCTAGTGGTTAGCGCGCAGACCTCACAGCTAGGAGACCAGGGTTCAATTCCACCCTCGGCCATCTCTGTGTGGAGTTTGCATGTTCTCCCCGTGCATGCGTGGGTTTTCTCCGGGTACTCCGGTTTCCTCCCACATTCCAAAAACATGCTAGGTTAATTGGCGACTCCAAATTGTCCGTAGATATGAATGTGAGTGTGAATGGTTGTTTGTCTATATGTGCCCTGTGATTGGATGGCGACCAGTCCAGGGTGTACCCCGCCTCTCACCCGAAGACAGCTTGGATAGGCTCCAGCAGCCCCCGCGACCCTCGTGAGGAAAAAGCGGTAGAAAATGAATGAATGAATGAATTAAACTGATAAATCAGATTTACATGATTTTGTAGGGAAAAAGTCCTCCGGTTTGTTTTTTGTCAGACGTGCTAACAAAAAGGAAGGTATCGCTGTAGATGGTTGGGGGAATGGGCCAAGGACCATTACATTTTGGAGATCATCCAAACAAACAAAGGAGTGGATCCCTCACTTTCTCAAACAATAACACATCGATTGTAAAGCATATTGAACACATCTATGAAGATGTATGTTTTGGTGCAGACCCAAATTAGGATTGTGCAGCCTTGGCGTAGGTCTCAGTTCTACTGAGGGCCACTCTAGATGAAATATGAGCTCATTTGGAATTGTCCTTTATATCCGTTGTCCAGTGTACAGTAAACGTTGCCACTGTTTTGCTGTAATCGCAGTGAGTACAAGGCCGGGCGCTGATTTGCAGCACGCATTGTAAAACGTGCTAAAAAGCTGCATTGTGGTGACACAGATTGTTGGCTCGCCTCCAAATTAGAGCTGTCTTGCATCCTGCTGCCTGCCGCTGGTGCACGCACTTCCTGTCTTTAGCACTACATCCTAGCCCGCCTCTAACCAGCACTGCTGTGCTTGTTGTCATGGTAACCTACGGCCAGTGAAATACAGATGTTGAAAGACTGATGTGAACTTTTTTTTTTCGAGGGTTTATTTCATATAGATGATCTTTGTTTTTGTAATGTACTTTGTTTTACAGTAGATCCTTAAAAACAGCAGAGCGCTCCTGCAATATAGAAGACCGGTGCTTTTGTAGAAGGTCCTTAAAAAGTATCCGAGTCATTTGTGGTAAGTTTCTCAAAAACAGTAGAACATTCCTGTCATTAGACAACCTTTGACCTTAGCGATTTTTTGGAACATAAGAATGTCCCACTTTTCAAACAGATCAGATAGTTAGCGCACAGGCGGTGGTTAGCACCGGGTTTGATTCCCCACTCAGGCATATCTGTGTTGAGTTTGCATGTTCTCCACGTGCATGCGTGGGTTTTCCGTAGGTACTCCGGTTTCCTCCCACATTCCAAAAAAATGCTAGGTTAATTAACGATTCCAAATTGTCCGTAGGTATGAATGTGAGTGTGAATGGTTGTTTGTCTATATGTGCCCTGTGGTTGGCTGGCGACCAGTCCAGGGTCCAGAAAATGGATGGATGGATTGATGGATGTTGGCTGAGGTCAAGTCTTTGGTGTTCCGTGATGTACTAGCTTGCAAACCAGCAAAAATAAATGTGCACCGATCTCCCTTCTAAATACCAGCAAAATAAAGTCAAATGTTGGCCTTATGTGAAGAAAATGTATGGATTATTGTAATTATTCAACATGCACCGGGGGACTTCCCCAACAGGCACCTGTGAACAGTGATCCATCAATTTTTAATTACACAGATGGATGTATCTCCCGTTATTGAACACGTGTGCAGACAGCCTTTAGATACTGCGGGCAGAACACGGCACAAAGCAGCTTTCTTTATACATGAGCCCCGTACTGCGAAAACCAGCGACAGCATCGCTTGCAGGTTAGCTGCTTTTATATCTCGTGGGGAAGAAGGATATCACTGCTTTGGCTGCCAGGGTGTCACTTCAGATAAAACACTTTAACTGTCATAATATTTGTGTTGTTACAGTGTCAAGTTTGTTTTGTGTTTATGTGGAGCTCCTATAGATGCATTTTGAGGGCCAGAACATGACATGAACAGCTTCTAGTGTCAGTCGCTGCCCTCCTTGAAATAGAGTTGTTATATCTTCTGGAGTGTGATATGACTTTGTATTGTTGCCCCCCCCCCCCCCACCCCCCACCCCACCCCTCCATACCACCACAGTGTGTGACTGTAGCACTGCTGATGCACAAACAACTCCAAAAAGCAGCCTACGAAAGAGAAGCGGACCTTTCACAGTGTAGTCTAAAAGGAGGGAGATTAAATGAGAATTGACATTGACTTTAGGCGTATGTGCGGCTACATATCTTCTTTCTCTTGTCTTCTCACTCGGACGATGTTCCATCATTGTGTTTTCATCTCGCCACTCCATTTTCCTCATCCTCGACTGGGAAAGAAAAACTTTTTTAGCCTTCTGATTGGCAAACGAGTTCAGAGAAGCCAGCTAGAGAGAGATTTAGTTGAAATGCAGATTCCTGATTGTCGAAGACATAATAAAAAAAATACACCTTTAGTTGATAAACTCATTGTTTTGTTAGTTAGTCGGTTGTTTTGATAGTAATTGAGTTGAGTTGGTATTTTTATTACTATATCAACGTGGTGCACCAGGTAGTTATTTATTTCTTTAGTTAGCTGGAGCCTATCCCAGCTGTCTTCGGGCGAGAGGCGGGGTACACCCTGGACTGCTCGCCAGCCAATCACAGGGCACATATAGAGAAACAACCATTCACACTCACATTCATACCTATGGACAATTTGGAGTCGCCAATTAACCTAGTATGTTTTGAACATGGAAACTCCACACAGAGATTGCCGAGGGTGGAATCAAACTCAGGTCTCCTTGCTGTAAAGCCTGCGCGCTAACCACTAATAACAAGACCAAAACCAATAATAGTAATTATTGTTTGTTCTTTCTCAGCCAGATAGTTTGTTCATCCTAGGGTTGGGCGATATGGACCAAAAAAGGAAATTGAAAGGAGTTCCTGGTTTAAGAGGGCATATTAAAATTCAAATATACTTTAAACTAAACAGTAGTATTTTTTCGGTAAACATAAGCATGTACTTTTTTTGTGGCAGGAATACAGCTTAGCAGCTGTCTGTCTAACTTCCTTCTACATTTGTGTTAAATAATTGTGACTTGAAACTTTGTGAGTTCATCGTTTTCAGCAGGTTTTTAAAGCTAAAAGTTTTTTCCACTGTTGCATCGGGACCATATATGGGCAATGCAATGAGGTTGCTTTTCCTTTCATGGGGAACGCAACAGGAGCACGACAGACATCGTGTTTCACACTTCTGGCAAAAAAAAAAACTTCAAGTATGTCACGTCACGTGCGGAAACGGCTTCAGAAGACGGACAGAAATAGGAGGTAACTTAGCCCAGCTCTTCAACAGGTGTCGTGACCACCTCTTAGCCATGGGGAGGCTGTCAATCACACACTTCACATGGATCTGTTCCATACACACAAGTAACAGAATACTTCTTCACATCAAATCCTGTAATGCAGCATTTAAATCCAGTAAATATGAACACTATAGTCAACTTTGCCAAGTCTGACTTGAAGTGCCTGTTTCTGGAATGTGTGTTCATCTGAGAGAATCTTATTTATACAAAACGAAGGAGAGCGATGGCAAAAAATACTTTACTTTGTGCAAATATGACTCCTGATTTTTGCCCCAAAATGGCAGATGTCCTGTTTGTTTTCATTCATGGGTTCTTGGGGCATTTTTGTGTGTCTTGTGTCCTACCAGGATGGATGGGTTCACCAAATTTCATGATAATCAGGGAAAACGGCGGTTTCAATAAAATGCCCAATCCCAGCTGACTTTAGGTTTGAGGCAGTCGACAACCAATCACAGGGCACATATAGACAAACAACCATTCACACTCACATTCATACCTATGGAGAATTTGGAGTCACCAATTAAACTGGCATGTTTTTGGAATGTGGGAGGAAAAACCGGAGTACCCGGAGAAAACCCTCCACACACACAGGGAGATGTCTAAATGCCAGATACAAACCCATATCTTCCACATCTGTGGTCAACACACTAACCACTAAGCCACAGAGCAGCCATCAATGAATGAATGAATAACAATAATAAACATTTAGTAGGCACTGACTACTAAAAAGCTAAAAACAAAAGAGGCTAAAGCAGCGTGCGTAACCTCATTCTCAGGACAGGCTTTTAGCACTCAGCATCCTTTAAAAAGTGAAGCTTGGCTGGTTTAATATAGCTCACTCTTAATACAGGCCGCTGGTTTTAACAGTAATAGTATAACAATGGCACTGCAACAGGAGATAAGAGGGATTTAAAAAGACTCCGCCTCCTCCTACCCTGTAACGTGATAGTGTGCAAATTATTCACCTCATTGTCCCGGTCTCGCCATCTGCTCACTTTTAAACCGCCTGTGCATTGTAGCGCTTCTGGCCCGCAGGCTAATGACCGAGTCATGTGAACCATATGTAAAGCAGCCTTCCATCTATGCCTGGCTAATATTTCTACATCCTTCTCTAAAGCCTTGCCGCCGCTTTTTTCCTCCCCATCGATTTAAACCCCAGCTGTAGTTACACAATATTTGTGTAGGGTGCAGCGAGAGAGAGAGATATAGAAGTGGCACTTTAAATAACTTTGGCGTTATTGCGCCTGTGTGCTGACTGGATTTGTTTGCAAGTAGTGGGAGTTGGAGGTATATTTAATGTAGAGTGTGATGTAATAATGCTGTTTATTTATTGCCCATTTTGTGAGACGCCTCACATCCGGCAGCATTTTTATGGGACAGCAGTGTTAGGGAAGCAAATATTTAGAAAACTAAGAAGCGGAAAAACTAAGAAAGGACAGAGAAACCCTTATGGAAAAAAAATATATTGTAGTATATTGCCAAATATAATGCAATGTATTAGGAAATATATTTCCATATATGGGATCTTATGTTTATATTTTCCAATATATTGCAATATATGCATTGATCATATATGTGTATATATTGATACATATAAAAAATATCTTGTGATCAAGACCAAAAAAGGACTATATTTTTACATATATAAAATTGCATATAATTTAGGATATATAAACTCATATATTATATATTTGGATTTAATATATTTCAATATATTGAAAGCGGCAATCATTTGTATATTCTGCAATATATTGCTATATATTACATGAATATATAATATATTGTATAATATATGTACAAAAATATATTCATTCATTCATTTTCTACCGCTTTTTCCTCACGAGGGTCGCGTGGGTGCTGGAGCCTATCCCAGCTGTCTTCGGGCGAGAGGCGGGGTACACCCTGGACTGGTCGCCAGCCAATCACAGGGCACATATAGACAAACGACCATTCACACTCACATTCATACCTATGGACAATTTGGAGTCGCCAATTAACCTAGCATGGTTTTGGAATGTGGGAGGAAACCGGAGTACCCGGAGAAAACCCACGCATGCACGGGGAGAACATGCAAACTCCACACAGAGATGACCGAGGGTGGAATTGAACCCTGGTCTCCTAGCTGTGAGGTCTGCGCGCTAACCACTAGACCACCGTGCCGCCCCCAAAAATATATTTTATATATATATTTATAATATATAATGTATTGGAAAATATAATGGAAAATAATATATTATAATATAATACAATATATTTAAAGTAATATATTGATAAATATATTTTCTTTTCGTAAGGGAAGTCGGCTTATATTGTATTAAGGTGCTTGTATTTGATTGCGAGATACAATCACTTTTGCCACTGAGTTCTTCCCTAAAGCCAAATGTGGCAGAGTAATAAAAAAAAAAAATCCCAATTCGCCACTGCAATAAAAAACACATCTGTAACTGCTTATATATCATAAGGGTGAATGGGAAAGGCTAGACGGAACGGGTGTAATGGCCCAAAACCCCTTTTGTGGTGTTGTCATCATCTTCTCATCCTAGAATGTTGTGGTTGCAACAAAAGGGGAGCATTAAGGCTTCATGTGCATCCATACCAGAAGCAGCATGAGACCCTCCATCATTTCCTTGCGTCCCCATTGTGCTCGGCGGAAGACTTCCTCAGCGGGGGTCATGGCTTCCACGCGGCACGGCACGTCTAATTTGCTCAACTGATGTGTGGGATTAACTAACAGCTGATAAACAGAGAAGGGATATGCTGCAGCTGTGACACATGCAGCTGCACAGTGTGTCGCTTATTTGCATGTTTGCTGCACAAATCAAGTGTTTGCCGAGCGAAGAGCACGCCGCACCCAAGCCTATACATGCAAGCGTGTGCACGTGAGTAGTTTATATTCTGTAGGAGCAGCTTGTCGCCGCTTGTAGAACCCGACTGTGCACAAATACCAAGTTCAGAGAGAGAGGCTGTTGAACTTTGGAAATGTCAACCAGGGCTCCTCACAGACATTATCACTGCTACACCCTGTGTAGTTTCCGACGTCTTCCATGCATGCACGTTTTAAAACTTTACTTAAAGACAAAAAAAGTTGCAGAATATGTTTGTGGTAGGGGAAGGCTTTCAAAGGTCGCCACACTGGATGATCGATTTTGTTAAATAGGTTGACCACACAACTAGTGGTCCTGAATTTGATGATTTATCTGAACTGTGAGCCCCGCTTCTCACTTCATTTACAGGTTTTTCAGTCATTATTCATGCAATCATTGAGAGACTTAGGTGTCAATATAGATAACTGGCCCTGGAGTGCATTGGAATCATTACTGTCATTACTAAAGCACAACATTATGCCTGCAGTGATACGCTGTCCAAAGCAATTATAAACAAATACACACATTTGTATTACAAGTACAGTACATCCAATTGTATTTTCATTCATTCATTTTCTACTGTTTGGGGGCGGGAGGCACCCTGGACTGGCCGCCAGCCAATCACAGGGCACATATAGACAAACAACCATTCACACTCACATTCATACCTATGGACAATTTGGATTCGCCAATTAACCTAGCATGTTTTTGGAATGTGGGAGGAAACGGGAGTGCTGGAATGCTGGAACTTGCTACTTTCTTTAGCTCCACTGTGGGTTATTTTATAGTCATGATCAAAGGAAAAGCAGAGACATGTTGCGTAACTGTGTTAGTATATACACTAACCGGAAAACGTATGTAAACCGGGGTAAAATTTCTGTGTATGTTAACCAAAAAACACACGCTGAGGCGTACGCTAACCGAGGTTCCACTGTATATTATATTCCACTAAACTCCACACAGAGATGGCCGAGGGTGGAATTGAACCCTGCGCTAACCACTCGATCGCCGTGCAGCCCACAATTGTATTTCTTTTATTTGAAACACAATATACAAATACAGTTATCTTATTATATTCTGATGTCACATCGGGGTCAAAGATGGGCCCAGACAATAACATCATGCGGAGAAGCTGCTTGTTTCATCCTTTGGGGTTAAAATGCCAAGTTGCTACCCACAAATTTCCACAATGGCATTGGAGATGTTGTGGTCATTCCCGTTAGAGACGGTAAAAAAACACACACATCAAACTGATTGTGAGTCACTATTTTGTACTTTTAAATCAGCCTTTTCTTCTTTTAAACATCAGTTAATGACAATGGCATTAGATTATTGCATTACATTATTATAACGTGCTTTTTTTGTTGTTTTTTGTGCCGACAAATCCATGCTGATGAATACATAACCTTCTTGGCAGAGCTAATGAACGCCTTGTCAATCAAAACAGCAGAGTTATTTGTGCAAAGGCAGAATTTGTGATCTCATGAGGTGCAACCAAATGCAGTAGAACAGCGCCCTCTACCTATATATATATATTTCCCCCCTCATTATTCCTCTCAAATAACATCACTGCAATGGCTCTCCCTAGAGGAGCCTCCTCCTCCACCTCCTCATCGTCATCCTCCTCATCCTTCTTCCCCTCATGACTTATGAGCCCGCCTCATCTGTGTGTTGTTTACATGTTGCTCTGTACAGCTATGCATCTTGGAGAGGAGAAGAAGCAGAATATGGCGACCTTGCCGTTAATCAGCCTCACTGATGACGATGATCCTTTACAGAAAACACCATCATTATCTTAATGTTATTGAATCTGTCCGTAATGGCACATCACTCCCCCCGTTTTTTTTTTCACCCTCCATATGAAGCTTGTCTGTCTGTTGAGAGAAATAATCAATCAGACTCCTGACCTTCCTTCATAAGCAGCAGCTCTAAATAAAATAATGTCATCGTCAGCCTCCCCTCACTTCCCGTGGCCTCCCTCTTTCCCTCGTGTGGTCTCCAAGGGGGGCTTAGGAAGCTGTTGAGTGCCCTCGTGTGTTCATTACATTTTGCGCGGCGTCATTTAAGTGCACTTATGTGTGCGCTGTTGACATGAGGGTCTCTCACCCAGGTATGATGCCGGACCAAAACGATGTCTCATGCAGCTATGGTACATATTGCAGACTACATCACTGCGTTTATGTACATCCATTAAAACAAAACGAAAAAAAATACCGCATTAACTTTTGAAAAATCGGATTAACACACAAAGACTATTCAATTTCCAGATCCCTCTGGCATGTGCTTCAGTCGATCGATCAGCAGCATAGGCTTCCTACCAATGCGCCAGTCTCTGTGGAGAACTAATGGTGCAGCCTCAACATTAAATACACCAGAAAAGGAGTAAAAGTTTGCTATTCTCACCGACAAACCATGCTTTGTTTGACCCGTGATAGAACTAGAGGTTGTGCGTGTAAAAATGGAGAAAACAAACTATAGCAGGAATTAGACCGATGTGCATGTAAACATATGAAGTCCGAGTCTGAGTTGCAAATATGTCCACAATGTCTTTCTAAGGTTGGCCAACAAACGCAACATATCGTAAATGTGAGATGTTTAAATGTGGTCTTTGGTCTTTTGCAGGAGGAGCTCTCAACCTGACGTGTCGGGCCTTTTTCGGCTACAGCGGAGACGTCAGCCCGCTCATCTACTGGATGAAGGGAGATAAGTTCATCGAGGATCTGGATGAAGAACGAGTACAGGAGACAGAAATCAAGTGAGGGGAAACCCTAAAAACCCTAAAAATTCAGAAAGAGGTCGTCTTATATTTGGGGTCTAGGCAATTACACATACAAAACGACTTTTCTCTGAATGATTCTTTATTCTGCTAGAAGAAAAAATATCTCACACTTTGTCAGCAAGTCTTGATGCTGATTTTAAGATAATGCTGATCAATGAAGCAGAGTTATCAATTGTACTCATTGTCGTCTTCTATGCTGATTTGGGTCAGTACAATATTATCTAATAACGACAAAACACTGCACGGTGAATAACGCTGCACATGGGTCTCACACAATCCTTTGATAAAATATATATTGTTACATAAGTGTAAAAAGAAGTATAGTATTAACAATTCCACATACACGTTTTATTTTTGGCTTTTACGGTACTAGTCAACTAATGGGTATCAATACAATGTGAGCGATACAGTGAATTAGGTAGTAGTCCCTGAAGCAATCTTGTTTTACATATGTGTTCATAGGCTTTGTGAGTGCATCCTTCACTGCAACACAGTTCTACTGTATTTTCTATATTGGTCTTGTGACAGTACTTTGCTGGCGAATGCAGTTGAGGTGAGGACTTATAATCAATGTAGCACTGCAGCAAGACTGACATCAGTATGCAAATATACTGTGCAACTGAGGCAACATGTATTTTCTTCATTTAAATTCATGAATAGCGATCCAAAGAGGCAAGTCAAGTCGACATTATAGCAAAATGAACTGAAAGCGAGCAGCTGCTCGGAATGAAGCAAATGCATCTGTGGGAAAATTGTCGGTTTAAATTGGGGTGTAATGGGGAGTCAATAGGCTGAAACATGCAAACCATTTCATTTCTCCACTCGTATGGATATGTAGCAAAGACTGTAAAGCACTTGTCTTTTAGGATATCTATTGGGAAAATACATGCTGGTTCACTTACTGAGTGCTGCTGTGGTGCCCAACACAAGGTATCACATTGCTCATACCGATGCATACGCCAGGGTATGTACAGAAATAGTTATGTTAATATAGTATATATAGTATAGTAGTTCATATAATATGAATAATCTATTTTCAAAATCATACATTTAGATAAACTGCAGAGGTATCCGGCGGTCGTGTGGTTAGCACACAGACCTCACAGCTAGGAGACCAGGGTTCAATTCCACCCTCGGCCATCTCTGTGTGGAGTTTGCATGTTCTCCCCGTGCATGCGTGGGTTTTCTCCGGGTAAAACATGCTAGGTTAATTGGCGACTCCAAATTGTCCATAGGTATGAATGTGAGTGTGAATGGTTGTTTGTCTATATGTGCCCTGTGATTGGCTGGCGACCAGTCCAGGGTGTACCCCGCCTCTCGCCCGAAGACAGCTGGGATAGGCTCCAGCAACCCCCGAGACCCTCATGAGGAAAAGTGGTAGAAAATGAATGAATGAATGAATGCAGAGGTATCAAAGATGAGGATGCTGAGGTTCTCATTGGGAGTGACCAGGATGGATAGGATCAGGAAGGAGTACATCATAGGGATATTACATGTTAGAAGCCTTGGAGATAAAGTCAGAGAGGCCAGACTGAGATGGTTCGGACATCCAGAGGAGAGATAGTGAATATATTGGTAGAAGGATGCTGCGTTTAGAGCTGCCAGGTAGGAGGCGTAGAGGAAGACCAAAAAGGAGGTTTATGGATGCAGTGAAGGAGGACATGAGAGTATAATATAATGCAACCCCTCATTTTTCAATCCTGTTTTAAATATCAGTCATAGATTACATTAAAAAAAATCTTTTTATTAGCTACTCTGTTAAATGACTGCTTCAGTGATCTCATCATTAACGAAAAATTGTATTGAACCGAACATAACATTACGGACGACCCTGAATATAAGACATGAATGTCTTTTTCAAACTTTTTTTAAAAGAACAGTTATAAAATGACTTATTTCTATCCATGTATGGCCTTTGCAAACGTGGAAAACTGTGAAGTTTTTATGCCGAGCCCTTGAACAGATTGTTGTTCAACACGCTGTTAAACAGGAAGTTCCGATCCGCTTCCAGCCGAGCAGCATAAAATTCACCCATCAGAAAAAAAAAAGCCCTCACTTTTCCTGCGCTGTCTCTAAGATGTCCAAAATGAGCTCATTTAAAATGCGTCTTCCCTCCCGGCACGATAGAACACATTTTAAACAAGTCCATTGGCCGCTCCGTGTGCATGTTTCCCATTAAGGCTGTTTGGAGAGGCTACAGCTCTGGGGAGACAGCCCCTGTCAGATGGTTAACAACCACCATTTTTCACACCGCCGCCACTTTTGTTATCTCCCTCCCCGTACCCACCTAACACGGCATACAGATGGGCGGGAGAGGACGAGGGCGGATGAGAGATTGCAAGCGAGTTCATGGAGGGAGAGCGTAACCAAGACGCATCTGGGATGTGTTTGTGCTGCAGTATGAATATGGTGAGGGAAATAAATCTGCTTTTAAACCCACTCACACTTCTCTCCTGCTCCAAGGATTCCCCCGAAGATCAAATGCACACAAAGGCTGTGTTCACACTTGAGGTTCAGTACAGACGGAAAATAAAACAAAAATACTTTTTGGTTCGCTTAGCATTCAAACTGGTATTTCTGTCATGTGACCAAAGACTGTACAGTAAAGGATACATAGAAAAAGAAAGTAAACTTTATCCATCCATCTATTTTCTATGCTGCTTATCCTCACTTGTGTCGCGGGGGTATGCTGGAGCCTATCCCAGCTGACTTTGTGCAAGAGTCCAAGTCACATGACTCGATTCCACACCACTGTAGCACAAAGTAGCTGTTTATTTTTCTTTTAGTTTTGATCTGGTCTGTGAATGCAGTCTAATATTCCATGCATTCATTCATTTTCTACCGCTTTTCCTCACGAGGGTCGCGGGGGTGCTGGAGCCTATCCCAGCTGTCTTCGCGCGAGAGGTGGGGTACACCCTGGACTGGTCGCCAGCCAATCACAGGGCACATATAGACAAACAACCATTCACACTCACATTCATACCTATGGACAATTTGGAGTCGACAATTAACCTAGCATGTTTTTGGAATGTGGGAGGAAACCGGAGTACCCGGAGAAAACCCACGCATGCACGGGGAGAACATGCAAACTCCACACAGAGATGGCCGAGGGTGGAATTGAACCCTGGTCTGTGCGCTAACCACTCGACCGCCGTGCCGCCCATATTCCATGTAGTGCATCAATAAAGTATTTGATCAATAACCCTCCGTTACTAATGCTGCTACCATCAGGCTTTTTTTCCCCCCCTATTCCCGCCAGTTAAGACCTTGAGTTTACTCTCATAAAGTCAGTCAGAGACATGGAGGAGGACACTTAAGAGAAGGGATGCATGAACAACCGCACTCATCCTACAGCCAAGTTGCTGGCATCCACACACTTGGCCTTCATTACAAATGCATCAAAACTGCACTTTTAGAGAAAGACGCCTGCCATTTATACACCCAACTCTGGATCTTATCGATCCAGGAAAGCTTGTTCCTACAGCCATAAATTCTCATTTGGACAGAGTGGCTATCATAGCATGGATGACTGGACATTAGCATAGCGAGCAGAGCATTAATAAATTAGCAAAACAAATTTGGCACCGCATATTTCAAGGTGGTGATCAATATGGCTCTGACCTAATTCGGATGCTGTTCTGCACGCTTTTTTGTTTTTTTGGTCTGAAATTAATCACTGAAGCAGCAAACACAGGCTTTGCTAATGAGGAAGTAAGAGAAAGCTAATGCGCTCGCAGCAGCTGACTGAATCAATGTATTCATTTGTACCTCGCCGTCAACTTTACTTCACACAGTTTACCTTTTTAAAAATACATTTGCATGCACGTACACTAATCGGGTATACTGCCGTATGTCACTACACCAAAAATGACACCTTTACAAAAGGTAGTAATGCTCACTTTTCGAGTTTTTCATTGAGAGAGCTAATCACGAAATAGAGTCGTTCCTCATCACTTTGCGGTTTGAATTTTGCAGCCTCAAATTATTAGCCAATATTATTATTTGCTTGAATTAAGCATTTACAAGCGTAAAAACTGCAGCTGTTTGTGTTCAGTTGTGTTGTCGTTGACTAATATTTGGATTTGTTTGATGATCTCCACCTTTGTGGGAAGGTACTGCCCCACGACGCTATCCTGAGATCAGCAGCTGAAGATGTAAATTCCTACAATGCAGTAGGAACGTCATTCGTCATAATGAGTCTTGTTTAATGGAGCACCTCGGTTGCTTTTGTTCCATTCCATGGCCATTTACTGCCATCTGGTGATGCTAAACTAAGAAGTCTCCAACAATAGCTACGTTTACATGAGGAGTTTTTTCCTCTTTCCGAATGGAATCTTTCCGAATGACTTTTCTGTAAACAATGGTATATATGGAAAGGAACATTCCAATCTCAACATCACGTGATACCGGCTTCGACAAGTTCAGTTTGGATCAAAAAACAAACAAAAACAAACAAACTGAAGAACGTCTCGAGCTGCATGTTACGTCATATCGCTCAATGATAAGCGAATTCAAGAAACAATACAAGCAGTTGATGTTTGCTAAATACAAGGATGAAGAGTCTTGGACCAGTCATGATGTGCTATACATATCACTATATTGATACTTACTATGGTACCCATTATGTCATTGGATGGTCATATCACCTTGTACTTCGGTACGTGACAAAAATTTAAAAAAATAAAAAAACAACTTAAACTATATTAGGAAAGCAGGAAGTGAACAAATGCAACAGTTACTGATTGTAAAAGTACCAGATGGAGGGGTAGGATTTAATAAGCTTTGCTTCTTCCTACTCCTTTTGGACACGTGGAACTGTGAACTGATTATGTGATACATTCAATTGTAATCTGATGCATGTTCAAATGAAATAAAACCATTACCATATCTGAGCATGCTCTGAAAGAACGCACCCGGGATAAATTTAAACAGGAAAATATCAAATTCAATCTTGATAATATTTTATTATTAAACTCGGGACATGTTTTTAATAGTTCTATATTATTGGCACTTTTCTTTCGGAATGATGTGTATACAAAGGTTAAATTCTTTGAATGCAATTGGAATATTTGGGTCCATGTCTATGTGACTATTGTTGTCGCCCAGCCTTATAATAATAATAAGGAAGTACATTTGTGATTATACTTCACTATGCAAGTTTCCGATGGGAACATGTAGTTACTCAGCAGACAGAGATGCTCCCACCTTGATGGACGTGTGCGCTCTACTCCAAGTCTCATCACTTTGCGGTTTGAATTTTGCAGCCTCACTCAAGCACGGTTATACACAAATATATAAATTAATAAATCGTGATGTTTCATGGTTGAATACAGCGTATTATTTACTCGAATTAAGCATTTACAAGCGTAAAAACTGCAGCTTTTTGTGTTCAGTTGTGTTGTCGTTGACTAATATTTCAATCTGTGTGCGCTCCACTCCAAGTCTTTGTTATCTTCGTATATTGTGCCTCATTAGATCTGTTGCTGTTGCATATGATGTGACCGGCGTCGTGCATAGATGTGGCGTGTCAGTTTGCGTGTGTCTCATTGGAATTCCTTTGGATCTTTTCATCCCACCGCAACTTTACATCCTCATCTCCATTAGAGATGCAGGTAGCCAGTCGTGCTGGCTTCAAAGTATACGCTCAAACTCCCATGAGGAAGGGGCAACTTGGAAACATACCTAAGAGTAACTATAGTACTTCTCACCTTTGAGAGTAATGGTACGTTTATTTTCTAATCACATTTTTCGCTTTATTTTTCGCCCCGTTATAGTATATGCAACCTGTACTGGGATCAGTAGATGAGTACTGTCAATGAAATAAAACCAACGTGAGCTTATTGCCATGATGAAGCAACTAGATGCACATCGCCATCAGTGAATGTGCCAATGATCTGTGTTGGCTTCCAAATATATTCCCAACTCCCTTGATGGGCGGAGGCGGTGGTGGGTTACATGAATTATTCCTTTTCTCACAGGACTGCCTCTCCCCAACGCTGTACAACAAACCGCACCTACAAATATCGTCATGTCCGTGACACACTTTCAAGTACATCATCCTTATGTGTTGCTTGAAGGCTACAGAGAGAACGAGAGAGAAGTTGAGGGCTGCTGGTGTCATTATCCCCTCCTACACGCTTTCCTCAACCTTGCCTCTTTAACACATCCAGCCGATGACGCATAGCTCGGCTTCGCACACAAACACAAGCGATGCCCTCTCTTCTATCCTTTGCACTTTTCCTTTTTTTTGCTGAGGCTGCTTTAAAAAGTGAGCTTAAGAGTGTGTGTCTGTGCATGATACCACCCCCACCCAACACCATTCTCCCCTCCATCAGGCTCAACCAGCCCGGTCGGGGACACTCATTTACTTTATGGAATATTACATCCTCTCTTTCCTCTCTTCGTTGCCATGGCAGCCACTTTTAGAAAGATTTTCTTCTCATCGCGCATTATTTGATTCCTCACTCCTCCCCTCCAGTGCAGTGTCGAGGAAGAACCCTTTATTGATTTTCATATCTCATATGTTTAGAGTGCAGAAATTAACATACTGTGATGTAGTGACAGCGAAGGGCTCTGGTTTGTTAACCCTCAATGCTCCTTGTGGGACCAAATGTGTACAATCGCTTCAGATAATGAGGTTTGCGTATTTGGACGTGAGCCCTGGAAGAAATTTGGGATGTCTCTGAATGCTCGTTTTTTTTTTTTCCAACACTAGAAGTCACCTGCTCATCCAGCCAGTGACTTCCTTATATGGGCATACCCGGGTACAAGCTGTTAACTGTACAAACTGAGTGTGACCAATCACAGTGGAGTTGGCGTGTCTGAAGGCGGAATACGTTTAAACAGTTTTGGAGTAGGTGCAGATTCTAGGTAGATCTAGAAAGAGTTCTCACAACAGGCACAATAATCCCTAATAAAAACACGGGTTACTGTTGCATCTGTAATTTGATTGTATATAAGTTTATCAATTTTATAATAGTTGTATTTAGAAGGTTGTAAACAGGTTTTCTGTGCTCTTAACTGCGAAAATATTGGATTTATAAATAGGAAATGCTATTTTGAGGAAATTAACCTGTCATGGTCTGGTCTAGAACCAATTAACTGTGATAAACGAGGGATTACTGTTGTTTTGACATGTTGATTTGCATGTATAAATTACACCGAATATAAGATAACTTGTTTGTTTCAGACTTTTTTGGCATTATATTTGGTTTATTACAAAATATATTCTCAAATTATCATCAAACCTTTTAGCTTTACAGGCAATTTACAGGAAATATCACGTAATAGCAAAGCAAGAGTAAAAATATAACATCTGCAGGCTCCAAATATTATATTTCATCTGCCATTTAAACACTACTCCGTGTCTGTGGTCCGTGTAGCGTTCACATTTGAGCTGAAGTGAATTGAACCGCACCAAAGTTCATTGGCAAGCAGAGAAAGATTCATCTCTCAAACAGCCTCGGACCACGAGCTTGGTCAACACCAGACCACACTTACTTACGTACACATCAAAAACACCCGTATTTTGTCTCACAGGGTTGTCAAGGAGCATCTGGGTGAGCAGGAAGTCGCCATCTCCCTGACGATTGACTCACTGGAGGAGGAGGATCTGGGAAATTATTCATGTTACGTGGAAAATGGCAACGGCCGTCGCCAGGCTACCATCCAGCTCTTCAGGAAGGGTGAGGATCCTTAGAGTGTGTGTGGGTGTGTGCGAGCATGTGTGTGAGCGCGGACTACATTCGTAATGAGCGTTCATACACTGACATGCACTTTATTTTTAGCTTTTTTTTAAAAATCTCATTACAGACTTCATGTCAAGGTCGAGAAAATGCTCTTTTTGCTCATTGTCGGAGAGGAGTACATCAACCACTTCCACATCTTCATTAAAGTCACACGGGATAAATTATTTAAAGTCAGGCTGCACTAATAAATCAAATGGAAATCATCCATTTTTTTCATGCACATATTCAAGTTTGGAATTCTGCCAAACTTTTCTCCAGAATTGGACCCGCCAAAAACATTGCTTGTAAATATTCATTCGTTCATTCATTCATTTTCAACCACTTGTCCTCACAAGGGTCGCGGGGGTGCTGGAGCCTATCCCAGCTGTCTTCGGGCGAGAGGCGGGGTACACCCTGGACTGGTCGCCAGCCAATCACAGGGCACATATAGACAAACAACCATTCACACTCACATTCATACCTATGGACAATTTGGAGTCGCTAGGTTAATTAGTGACTCCATTAGTGACTGGGATAGGCTCCAGCACCACCGCGACCCTTGTGAGGAAAAAGCGGTAGAAAATGAATGAATGAATGAATAATTAACCTAGCATGTTTTTGGAATGTGTGAGGAAACCTTATGATATTATATTATAATATTATAAGTGAAACTCTTGCTCTAATACTGTAATTACAATAATGTATTTGAAATATTAGAAGAAAAGTCACAATTTACAGAGAAAACTAATATGGTGGATTGTTATGTTGTATTATTGCTTATTGCTTGTCTACTATATTAGGTAATACAATTATTACAGGGGTGTTATTTCATGTTTACAGAGGCTCTAATAATGTTAAAAAATATTTTTTAGAAGGTCACAAACAGGTTTCCTATGCTCCAATTCTGAAAATATTCAATTTATTAATATCAAATCCTTGCGTAAATTCTATCACGGTCATGGCTGTAACCAATTAACTCAATAAATGAAGGATGATGTACACTAGTATAATGACAGGTGGGATAGAATCCATAATATTATTATTATTATTATTATACAGTTTTGTATCACTATAACCATAAACATGTATATATGTTTTATATACCAAATATTTGACTGTGCTAAGCGTACGCTATGCAACTCTTCGACAGCTGACTTTCACACACTGTTTGCTAAAAACATCAAAGTTGCAAATCTCAACTTGCACCAAAACGGTCCTCATATTTTTCCACTTGCATCTGAAAAAAGTTTTGATAGTTTTATCTCTGTCGTCTCTGTGTCTCCCCGCTGTTATCAAACTCTGTGTTTTTTTTTTTTTTTGAAGAGCCAGCAATTCTGTTTGAGTGGGTCATTGCGCACACACACACACACACACACACACACACAAGAGTGGATGTGCTTGAGCTGCAGCAGTAAAGGGATGCTGTCCTCCTTAGAATGATTGGAAGAAAGTCCAGGAGTAGCTCTCATTCTCTCACTCTCTGTTCTGCTCACATTATTCTGATGTTTATTTCATGCTTTTCCCAGGATGCAACACAGCGAAGCTTCACAGCTGTCATATGAACATTCTGGCTTGTGGAATATTTTTTTCCTGAATCATTTTAGGCATCTGAGAGAGTGAGAAGATGATTGCTAATACAGAGGAACTTGTAAAGACTCTGTTCCAGGATGCTGGTTGACCTCTGAACATATAAAATATCATCATATCTTAAAGGCAGCACAAAAATTTTATTATTATTGTTATTATGTTGTTGTTTTTTTTAATTACTAAAGTAAAAAAACAAGGTTTCGCACAAGCCTTCAGCATTTCATGCATGTTGTGCTGTTTCTTTTGTGTTTTTTGGATTTTTTTGTGATGCCATTCCAATAGAGGGATAGACAAAAAGTGTGATGATAACCATAGAACCAGAAATGTAAAACGAGACTGCAGTGTAATGCCCCAAAAGTCATACAATTTGCCGTATTTTACATTTGTTTGGCTTTTTGTGTGATTGTTCTTTTGTCACCACATGAAAGGTAAAAATAATGGCAAGGAGAAAAAGTGTGATGATAACCCTAGAAGAATAAATGGAACATGGAAAAAAATATTTGACTTTAGAGGCATATTTTCCTCCATAATAAAGAAGAAACTCCAAACTTCAGAGATTACTGTAGTTCATAAAATCATTCTACGGGCCGACAGTGACTTGTAAGTAAGCTTTGTAGTGCGCCTGATATTTGATCATATGAAGAGAGCATATCTAGTTCCAACTGTTTCAGGCCTCGCTGACAGAGATTTAAAGCAAAGCGCTTCTTTTAGCGAAGGCAAGCAGGTAAATGCTGCTTTAATTCACAACATAAGTCATCCCTCTCCAAGCTAAGCCACTGGGGAGATAGAGGGGAGATAATAGAGAAGAGGAATGAGCAGTGGAGGGCTTGGAAGGGGGGTGTTTTTTTTTTTTAATAAGGGGATGTTGGTTACAATGAGTAAAAAAAAAAAAGCTGCCCCACTCCTTTTATTCCCCACTTTTCACAAGTCTCAGCATGGACGGCAGCCAAAGTCTTTCATTGCCACGCCAATCAAATGACGCCACTTTCTCCTCATCGTCTTCTATTTGTCTTCCTCCCCCGTGCACCGTCATTCCTCTCCAACCTACGAGCATCTTGTCTGTCGCCGCTGATGATGGATGCTGCACGGTTCTGAGCTTAGCTTCTCCCCCCGCCAGATACTGATGATTGTTCAGTCCAGGGAAGGTGTATGTAACAAAAGAGGCTGACTGCCATTTTCGAGATGCCTATTTGTAAGTTTAGCTCCTTCTATTTGACTTGCACAGGCAGGAACTACTGTCCTGTAAACATATAGCCAATAACGGGAGCGGCATTCCTCTTTTATTAATTAATTACTGTATTTTCTGGACTATTAGTCTCTCCGGAGTATAAGTCGCATTTATCAAAATAAAAAAAAAACACATAAGTCGCACTGGAGTATAAGTCGCATTTTTTGCAGGTAATTTATTTTACAAACTACTTGACCAAAACAGACATTATGTCCTCTTGGAAGGCAAGTTCTAACAATAAAAGAATAGAGAACAAGCTGAATAGATGTAAGATATGCTAACATGGTTATTTAGCTACACAAAAAATAAACATGAACAGAAAAGGTGTCCAGTGTTTATGTAACATAAACAGTTTTTTCATTTATAAGTCGCTCTGGAGTATAAGTTGCAGGAACAGCCAACCTATGAAAAAAAGTGTGACTTATAGTCCGGAAATACGGTACTCATTTTATTTGTAATTACCTTTTATTTGTCCCCTGGTAGTGGACTGGAATACTCCTGATTTTTCTCCCCCTTATACGGCAATTGCACTCATCATAAATAAATGTAAAGATTTATTTTTAAATCGGTATCAGCAGATTTCACACATGGATGATCGGTTTCAGAATCATTCATTCATTTTCTTCCGCTTTTTCCTCACGAGGGTCACGGGGGTGCTGGAGCCAATCACAGGGCACATATAGACAAACAACCATTCACACTCACATTCATACCTATGGACAATTTGGAGTCACCAATTAACCTAGCATGTTTTTGGAATGTGGGAGGAAACCGGAATACCCGGAGAAAATCCATGCATGCACAGGGAGAACATGCAAACTCCACACAGAGATGGCCGAGGGTGGAGTCGAACCCTGGTCCTCCTAGCTGTGAGGTCTGCACGCTAACCACTCGACCCAGTTTCAGAATCAGCAGCATAAAATCCTTATTGGAGCCCTGTCTGGGACCAATTACCTGCAATAGAATATAAGACAACCTCTCAAAATAAAAGACGACACAATACACACCCCCACCCATACCCAACTGTGTTGCCAGGTCATCGGTGTGGGTGTGTGATTGATAGAAGAAAAGCCCTGACTTAGCTAGTAGTTTGACTCCACGTGTTGCATGAATAAATCTCCATATCCCTCAAATGTAAGACGACCCATGTTGTTCATAACTGACTGTTTTCTGGCTTCTATGTGTATGTCGTCTTCAGCAGAGCTCATGTACACAGTGGAGCTGGCTGGGGGTCTCGGGGCCATCCTGCTGCTACTCATCTTCCTCATCTCGCTCTACAAATGCTACAGGATTGAGCTGATGCTTTTCTACAGGAGGCATTTTGGCAGCGACGACCTGGATGGAGGTAAAGGACATTATCCCTCCCACACCCTTCATGGCTTAGGATTTACTGCTCAATAGGTGTGCTCTTATTTAGATAAAGGCTCTAACGTCCATAACTGCTATGATGTGGCTTATGGGCGGCTAGGGGGGTGGATTTCTACCCTCACTGTTATTGTTATTTTGGATATAATGTCATTGCAATACCTTCACATATTTTTTCACCAAATCAAGAATCAAGATTCATTTTTATTGTCAAATTTGCAGCAATGTTTTTGCTGGTCAGAGATCCTTTATATGACAGGAGTGCTCTCTTGTTTTCAAAGAACTTACTGGAAGAAATCTTCTCTGCAACAAGAGCATGCTAGCTTTTTTTTGCATGAGTTATCCGCTGTTTTTAAGAGTGATCTGATCTTTGCTGATACATTTTTATCGCTCCCAAGTTTGAACCAAACCCCTGGGCTGGTCTGTTGTCATTTCCACAGACTGCCAGTTGTACACCCCCTGGCTTTAATAAAGCCTGTATGCATCACATCAGAAGTTTTGCTTTCCTCTGCAGAATTCTGTCAACGTACTCCGACTTAGTTAAGGAATCATCTGTCCTTTCACACGTTCTGTAAAGCTCTTTTTCCCGAGCTCATGAATTATAGATTCAACATTGTTTTGTCGTCAAAAACTTTCACATGATTAAGTCATACCATCGGGGGCCCGCCGGTACAAGCTATTTTGATTCCCCCCAACTTTGCTAGGTGGTTAATTTGCAAGGTTGGTTGCTAATTTGAGAGCGGTGTTTGATGTTCCCATCATACTGAGCAACGCAGCCCTGCACGGCCTTCCCAGCCGTTTCAAAGCGGCACATGCTCCTCAAAGACTTTGCAGGAAAAAAAAAAAAGAAAAAAAAACCTTTTCCTTTCTGGTTGGTTGGCCCATATTCTGCTTTCCATAGAGAATAATGACTAGGACTTACTGAACGTGTCACCAGTAATACTTTGTTCCTGTCGTCTATTTTCTCCCCACTGCCTTGTGGGAAATCATTTGGAGGTGGGCAAAAGGATTTTACTTGATTATTTCTCCATCTACGCCCAATTTATTTCCTAATCACTTGAGGGATGTGGGCATAGGAAAGTTCTTCCTGTGACTGTTTGGTTCGCGAGTTTACATTTTGAGGTTGTATGGGCAACATGTTGCCATGGCAACATGCCATGTTGACAAGTAGATATGTTGACATGTGCTGAGTGAGTATTGACGCATGAGTTTCATGCATTCCAGGAAGAAGTAGCGACATTTAAAGTGCATGCAGAGGTAGATAAAGACACTGGATACTTCAAATGCAGTTACTAAAACTTAACCCTGCCTCTCACCCGAAGTCAGCTGGGATAGGCTCCAGCATACTGCTGTGAAAATGGATGGATGAATGGATAAACATGGCTGTGTACTTAAACACATCACCAAAAAAATCACCAAGCGGTGATTTTTGATGCATAAAACATTGATTGGACTGAAATCCCTTGGCAACAATCCGTCCATGTTGGATACTTTATATTCCACTAAAATGTGTAAGCACGACAACCACTCTGTACAATGAAAGTACTGCGTCCAACACCATCATCTTCTGCTTTTTGTCCCCAGAAAACAAAGACTATGACGCCTACTTATCCTACACCAAAGTGGACCCTGACCAGTGGAGCCAGGAGACCCGGGAAGAGGAACGCTTTGCCCTGGAGATCCTCCCCGATGTGCTGGAGAAGCATTACGGATACAAACTCTTCATCCCAGACCGAGACCTCATTCCAACAGGAAGTAAGTCCTAGTGCTTTTGTTGTTTTTGTGTTGTTGAGTGTTTTCGTGTCTTTTCTGTTTTTTTCTTGGGCTGTCTCGTGTTTTGTTTGTGGACATTGTTCCCACTAGTTGCTTCTGTATTGTATATAACTGTTATGGGTGTAACGGAAATTTAAGGGCACAGTTTGGATCATTTTGAGTACAGTAAGGGAGCAAAATGTAGCTTAGCTTTTGTGGAAAAAACAAACAAAAAGTAGAAAAAAATATGAAATAATTTAGGGATCTACCATAAAACCATAATAACAATTGATGACCTACATTACGGGAAATTGTGTCCTTTGGTCTCACAGCTAGGAGACCCAAGTTCAATTCCACCCTCGGCGATCTCTGTGTGGAGTTTGCATGTTCTCCCTGTGCACGCGTGGGTTTATAATAATAAATAAAAACTGTTTTGGAAATTCAAGGAAATACAGCTGAGAAAGGTGCAGATTCTGGAAGATCTAGAAAGCTTTCTGTGCGGGTAACATGTATAGCTCTATATAAGAGTTTTGGGGAATTTAGGTTTTGTTGAAACTTGATGCAGGCGGCACGGTGGTCTAGTGGTTAGTGCGCAGACCTCACCAGGGTTCAATCCCACCCTCGGCCATCTCTGTGTGGAGTTTGCATGTTCTCCCCGTGCACGCGTGCGTTTTCTCCGAGTACTCCGGTTTCCTCCCACATTCCAAAAACATGCTAGGTTAATTGGCGACTCCAAATTGTCCATAGGTATGAATGTGAGTGTGAATGGTTGTTTGACTATATGTGCCCTGTGATTGGCTGGTGACCAGTCCAGGGTGTACCCCGCCTCTCGCCCGAAGACAGCTGGAATAGGCTCCAGCATACCCCCGACCCCCGAAGATGAATGAATGAATGAACAAAATCATCTTTGTCAACTTCCGTATTTCACACAGAATGCCAAGTGTTCCCAAACAACGACAAATGCTCGACAGCCTGTATTTGTTTATGGAGTAGACACGTGACATATGGTATGGCGAGGCACTATGCTCGGCGTGGGAACAGTATGCCTCTGAACCACAGCAAATGCTCCATACCAATAAATGTAGGGTTATACCCCTAGTGCCACTTTGGGAACTGATGTTATAAACACATTCCTTCCGTGCCTTCAGCCATGCATTTTTAAACCAATGAAAATTCCGTCTGAACATATTCTCATGCATTCTAACTGAGGCTGTCTGAGGCCCTAGTACACAGCGTGCTCTAGTTACCAGCGATGCCTCGTGTTTGTACTGTCGGCTTCATGCGGAACAGATGAAACGCAAACACGTCTTGGTGGGACCATACAGAATTAAACATCAGTGGGAAATGTGTTGAAGACTCTGAACCCCGCTGACTGCGCTGCCTCGTTTCCTTTTAGTCAAAGGCGAATTGCCGCCAGCCAAATCATTGTGGATGAATGTCCAATCAGACACTTCGGGGTAGGAGGGTTGATTGAATCCAGTGTGATATAAAAGATCGATGAGGGGAGATTGTGTTGAGCATGTTTGCATGTCTTGTGCTGTGTTCTTGACCTGAATGTTAACATGTTTATGTTTAGGTCTCACCACTGAGCATTACCAGGATGACACGCGGCTCTTTGGAGGTACTTGCCTTCAGTCTTGTTGCCATGCTGTCATTTAGCTGCTCTTAGGTTGACACAAAGAGATCCTTTTCCAGACAGAAACCTCACCTTAACCTCTGGCTTTGTCCATCATCCTCTGCCATTTATAGAGCAGCTTTGTCTGGGGAACTGAGCTTTGCCTCTAAAACCGCCATGTTTGAACAACTAAAGATGCAGTTGCAAAGCCATTTAAGACCGCAAAAACATTACAAAATACAGTGTGAGCTTCCAAGGCAGGGGTGTCCAAAGTGTCGTTTTTATTATCCTATGGCATATTCTGTCCAGACACCCAAAAATATGAACACAAAACATATTTTGTAGAGAATAATTGTGGATAAATGTGGAAAACGATCAACTGAAATACATACAAATTCATTCATTTTCTACCACCCTGGACTGGTCGCCAGCCAATCACAGGGCACATATAGACAAACAACCATTCACACTCCCATTCATACCTATGGACAATTTGGAGTCGCCACTTAACCTAGCATGTTTTTGGAAGGTGGGAGGAAACCGGAGTACCCGGAGAAAATCCACGCATGCACAGGGAGAACATGCAAACTCCACACAGAGATGGCCGAGGGTGGAATTGAACCCTGGTCTCCTAGCTGTGAGGTCTGCGCGCTAACCACTCGACCGACATACAAATTATGAATGAAATGTATAAATAAACCTTTAACATTAGGTTTATGTTGATTGAAAATAGTGGCTGCACGGCGAACAAGTGGTTAGCGTGCAGGCCTCACAGCTAGGCGACTCTAGTTCAATTCCACCCTCGGCCATCTCTATGCAGATGCATGTTCTCCCCGTGCATGCGTGGGTTTTCTCCGGGTACTCCGGTTTCCTCCCACATTCCAAAAACATGCTAGGTTAATTGGTGGCTCTAAATTGTCCATAGGTATGAATGTGAGTGTGAATGGTTGTTTGTCTATATGTGCCCTGTGATTGGCTGGCCACCAGTCCAGGGTGTACCCCGCCTCTCGCCAGAAGACAGCTGGGATAGGCTCCAGCACCCCTCGTATGGATAAGCTGTAGAAAATGAATGAATGATTGAAAATGGGTTGGTGAACACACTGTGGAGTGAGGGACGGGGGGGTACATTTAGACATTGTAGACTTGAACTTGTAAACCTCTGCTGCAGATTACACAACTTTATTTTGCAGCCATACTCAATAAATACAGCACAAACGGACTTGAAACCTATTTGTCTAACACGCAGGAATACACAGTGCACTTAAACGCCTCATCAGCGCATGCCATTTGTTCACAGAGCTTAGCATATATTGACCTATATTGGATTGTTTGTAAAAATGTTTCAAAGTGGCCCCCTCTGGTTGGACACCCTTGACCTAAAAGAATAGGATCCATCCTTAGATGGAGGACACAAACCCTGTACATGCAGTCCACTAAGACATCACGTTAAAAAAAGATTCTGCACACTGACACAAAAAATCAGTAGTTGTCATTGTCTTGTGTCCAACTTTGTCTATCCATTGTTCAGTGTTGTCCCTCGTCGTCCCATTGAAAATCCCCTCACTTATCCCGCCACTCTAATGTCAACGCTCGTTGCCTTCCGCAGCCTACATTGAGGATGTGGCGCGCTGTGTAGACCAGAGCAAACGCCTCATCATCGTCATGACACCCAACTACGTGGTGCGACGAGGCTGGAGCATCTTCGAGTTGGAAACACGCCTCCGCAACATGTTGGTCACCGGCGAAATCAAGGTCATCCTCATCGAGTGCGCCGAGCTGCGCGGCATCATGAATTACCAGGAAGTGGAGGCCCTCAAGCACACCATCAAAACGCTCACTGTCATCAAGTGGCGCGGCCCCAAGAGCAATAAGCTCCACTCTAAGTTCTGGAAGCAGTTGCAGTACGAGATGCCATTCCGGCGCACCGAGCCCATGCTGGGCCATGAGCCGGCGCTGGACGTCAGCGAGCAGGGCCCCTTCGGCGAGCTGCAGACCGTCTCGGCCATCTCCATGGCGGCGGCCACCTCCACTGCAATGGCCACCGCCCACCCGGAGCTGCGCTCATCCTTCCACAACTCGTACCACACCACCGTGAGGCAGAAACACTACTACCGCAGCTACGAGTACGACCTGCCGGCAGCGGGCACCCTGCCGCCGCTCTCCTCGCTGGGGAACCAGCACACCTACTGCAACATCCCACTCACGCTACTCAACGGCCAGAGGCCTCCTGGGAAGAGCCGGGAGCACAGCCTGGAGGAGGCGCACACCAACAACGCCATGCTTCCCCTGCTGCCTAGAGAGACCAGCATCTCCAGCGTCATCTGGTAACTACCTGGCGGAGCGGGGGCTGGATGGGATGAAGCTCCAACGGCAACATCGCGATATTAGGGGGACTTTTCCCAACTGGCGCAACTCCATCTCCCTGTGAGGATTCCCTTTTTTAATGTGATTTCTAATCATGACATCATCGACAAGACAATTCCACACTGAAGGACACTATCGTGCACGCACATGAATATACATCCAAACAAAAAGGAAAACAGGGTCTTGTACATATAATCTCAATTTATTTGTAGCATCAGTGTTTTCCTTCTCTGTTCTTGCATTTCATTCAATCTGTTGCCTTCTGTTTTGTAGGAGTTTGCTTTAACTCTACAAATCCAGTGGAGAAAAGACATATTTGATCTGCTGATTTTTGTACGATTACTGCCTTACAAAGATTTGAACAGTCCGGAACCTTTATGGCATATTTATTGTAAGAAAGAGAGACAATATTTAAAAAAAAAAAAAACATTAACTTGTTATAAATGAATTTGTATTGGATTGATGGGGGAAGTATATGATCCCTTGCCAACCAGCAAGCATTCTAAGCTCAACTAAGCTCAACTTGTTATGTGGATAAACCTAATAGACTTCACCACCACTATGGGCAAGACCAAAGAGCTATCAAAAAAATTCCTTTGTCTTGATTGTAGACATGCACAAGACTACCAGACCATCAGCTTGGTGTGTGTGTGTGAGAGAGAGAGAGGCCATTATTGGTGCAAAGCCTTAATGGAAATAATACAAGATGACAGTAAAGTGCTTCATGCAAGATTTCACCTTGTGGGTTAAAAGTGATTCTAAGAAAGGTGAGGGCCCAGCCCAGAATTACAAGAAAGACCTTTTAAGTCTAACTGGTTTGCAATTAATTGAGATCCATCCGCAAGACGATATGGTCAGATGAAGCATCTACTCGACTCAGTAGGCCTGATCTCTATAAATAGAGTAGATGTGTGTAAACACACATGGAAACTTGATAGCGTGCACAAGGCTGTTTTGCTACCAATATGCAAAGGTAATCATTTTGCAAATGTGATTTAGCAAATCTGAAACCTGTTTGCGGTCAGTGTTTTTGCATCTGTTTTTGTAGGTTTGGAAGACAGGTGCAAACTGGCACGCAAACTGCGACCATCAGAGAAAGGAGGCATACAATGACAGTGTTGGGGAGTTAGGGTTAGAGGGTTAGGGTTAGATGGTTAGGGTTAGACGGTTAGGGTTAGAAGGTTAGGGTTAGATGGTTAGGGTTAGAGGGTTAGATGGTTAGGGTTAGAGGGTTAGGTATAGTCAGGCCCTACAACTCTGGTCGACATATCACAATCGATAAACAGCTCTTCCCATCCAAGACTTAGGGTTAGGGTTAGATGTGAGGGTTAGGATAGAGTTAGGGTTAGAGTTAGGGTGACAGGGTTAGAGGGTTAGGGATAGTCAGGGCCTACAACCCTGGTCGACACATCACAATAGATTAACAGCTCTTCCCATCCAAGGGTTAGCGGTTAGAGGTTAGGGTTAGGTTAAGGTAAGTTAGGGTTAGAAATTAGGGTTAGGGTAGAATTAGGGTTAGGGTGACAGGGTTAGATGGTTACGGTTAGAGGGTTAGGGATAGTCAGGTTCTACAACCCTGGTCGACACATCACAATCGATAAACAGCTCTTCCCATCCAAGACTTAGAGTTAGGGTTTGGTTAGGGTAGGTTAGGGTTAGAAGTTAGAAGTTAGAAGTTAGGGTTAGGGTTACAGGGTTAGATGGTTAGGGTTAGAGTGTTAGGGATAGTCAGGTCCTACAACCCTGGTCGACATATCACAATCGATGAACAGCTCTTCCCATCCAAGACTTAGGGTTAAGGTTACAGGGTTAGATGGTTAGGGTTAGATGGTTAGGGATAGTCAGGTCCTACAATCCTGATCAACACATCACAATCGATGAACAGTTCTTCCCGTCCAAGATTGTCAATATATTTATACTGTCAGAAATAAAAATAGTAGAGACATATTTTTTTTACATTCCATCTCCCACAGTTTTAATGGACCTCTTAGTTGTGAACCGTCCATATCGTTGTAAGGCGTAAAGTTGCAAAATCAGCAGGGGATCAAATATATATTCTCCAACTTTTATCACTTTTGTTATTTTTAATGTGCTTATTTGGAAAGCCGGTTATGCAGTGTACTGTTTAATTTAAAATCTTTGCATTGTTTTTTTTAACACTTGTTGTTCGGATTGCCTGGACATTTGATCAGCTTCCGGGAGCTGTAACTACTCTTTTATTTGTTTGTTTGTTTGACCTGAAAAGGGTGTATGTACTTTTGGACAAAAAAAAAACATCATAGAATATGCAAAAATAAGGAAAAGCGGGAAAAAATAAAAAAGCAGAGAAGAGGCAAGAAAACGTTGAAGGAAAGAGGCGGGGTTTATACGAACCAATTAGCTCCCTGCTGAAGAAGAAGTGGAAGTGTCATATTTTGTATTTGAGACTGGTTGAAATGCCTCACCTTAAAAAAATGTGTAGATTATTTTAAAAAATAACTCTATTTTTATAAGAGGTTGCTTGAGAAGTCACATTTTATTGCATTTCATCCACCACAGGAGGAGGATTTTGTTTTTGTACACACAAAATGTTTCACTGGAGATCATTGGGATTTTTTTTTAGAAAAAAAAAAACAATATTTGCATTCTGATAACTGCTTTGGTTGTATGTAATAATTCATGTTTAAGGAAAGAGGGGGGGGGGGAGTTCATTTGTGTTTGGGGGACTTTGAAGACGTTTTAGATATATTTGAACGGTGTGACTTTTTTGAGTATGCATAGCAAATAGATATGTATTCTATATATATAATATAGATATTTATATAAATATATAAACACAATTTTCACGCGGGGGAGAAATGTCTATCTTTATAGAAACACAAGTCATGATCAGTTGCCCTTACTTTCTCACTGCACATTAAAAAAAAAACTGACCTTTTTGTGTGCAACTTTTCTTATCGACTGACACTTCATTAGGTACAAATGTAAAATATGACGACAAACAATCTGCAAATTCCCCCCAAAAATAATAATGCTTCAATTTAACTACATCAAAGTGTTATGATGATACATATTTGGGTCAATTTGGGAATTCCCCTCGAATAGTGTCACTCAAAAGTGAGCATTATTATGTTTGAAAGGCGGGATTTGGGGCGTGGATGTCATTACACAGTGCAGTTGTTCATAATGAAGTGTATTAGTTTGTGTTAAATGTGACACCCCAACAAAGATGTGTGGTAGGTATGCAAGTAGGATGTAGGATCCTGGACCTGGACCTGGACATGCTTGTTCCTGTGCGAGTCTGGATCAAAGGCTGAGATGAGTTTGCCACATCTTTAAAATCTTCTTGCTTAACTTCAGGTAACATCAGGTCTTCTACTTAAGGCCGCAATCATCTCTTTTTTTCAAAGAAACAAAGTCTGTAAAAAACATCTCATATTTGAGGTCGAGAGTCAGAGCTTTTCTTCTTGTCACTCACACACTCACTTAGAGACCCACTTGAGAAAATGGTAATGGTAATGGTTTTATTTCATTTGAACATGCATCAGATTACAATTGAGTGCATCCCATAATCAGTTCACAGTTCCACATGTCCAAAAGGAGTAGGAAGAAGCAAACCTTATTAAATCCTACCCCTCCATCTGGTACTTTTACAATCAGTAACTGTTACATTTGTTCACTTCCTGCTTTCCTAATATACACATCATGACTGGTTCAAGACTCTTCATCCTTGTATTTAGCAAACATCAACTGCTTGTATTGTTTCTTGAATTGGCTCATCGTTGGGCATTGTTTGAGGTCCTTACTCAATCCATTCCATAGTTTGATTCCACATACTGAAATGCTATGGCTTTTTAACGTAGTCCTAGCATATAAGTGTTTCAAATGTAGTTCTTCCCTGAGATCATATTTCTCCTCTCTTGTAGAGAAGTATTGGATGACATTTTTAGGTAATTGGTTATTTTTAGCCTTATCCATTATTTTAGCTGTTTGAAGATGAACTATATCAGCAAGTTTAAGTATTTGTTATTTTAGAAATAAGGCCTTAGTATGTTCTCTGTAGGCGGCATTATGAATTATCCTTACTGACCTTTTTTGTGGTACATTTAGCGAGTGAAGATTGCCTTTATAGTTATTACCCCATATTTCCACGCAATAAGTAAGATATGGTAGAACCAGAGTGTTGCAATTTATCAACTTATGATGCAAATTTTAAGATAATATTGATCGATGTCCAACAAATGTCCATCAGCCTTTTTTTGAAAAGTGTTGCAAAATTTTCGAAAAATCATGGTTGCTATCTTCAAAGCACCGTCTTCAACCTGTCAAGCAGAAAATGCATACCAGATGTTGGACCTACTTTCTTTATGATAATCTACTATTGTACTTCATTTTTCCAGCAACTGATCTTGAGAAATAGGGGTGGTCTTACTTTGAGCGTCGTCTTACATTCGGGTCAGTAGGATGAGAGAGAGTTCCAGACTTAGATTAAATGTAGCAGTAGCTTGAACCCACTAAATAGTCTATCACCTATTAACCTAGAATTAAGGGTAACCCTTGTTGTAAAGTGGTACCCAATGGGGCTATGGGTGGCTATGGGGGGCACCGGTGACTTTTGATATTCTTCACCTTTAATATAGTAAACAACACCTGCTTTTGTGTTTCAGTAACACCACCATTGGTTGTGGAAGTGTGGAAACATCAGTAGGGGTCTTGATGCATGAAATGGTCATTTCTTTGAAATGAGGATGAGTTGAAGAGCCACACACTACCAGGATGACGAGCAACGTTCATTTGACATTGTGGGCAGGAAATAAGTCGTTTTAAGAACAATTAAGGACAATGACCACTTAGTGTGTCGCATAAATGCACCCTTTCCAAAAATTACATCCTTTTATATCCAACAATGAAATCAATCACATTTCTTTTCCACCTGCAGTGAACCTGATGAGTCTCCATCTTGGATGTTTGTTGTAAAAGAGGCTTGTCATCAAAATGTGCTGACAGGAGCTCTCTGCAGTCTATTTGTCCACAACTGTTAATTGCAGCTTTCTCTGTTAGTGCCACCTTGGGAACACACACGTGTGTGTGTGTGTGTGTCCATGATCGTCAAGAAGATAGTGAGGACCACATTTTAGCATCCATCCATCCATTTTTTTTCGCTTATTTGGGTCTGGGTCACCAGGGCAGCAGTCTCAGGAAGGAAGACTCCCAAAGACCTTTTCCAATTACATCGGGGGGGGCACTTGAGGCATTCCCAGGCTCTTCTCTTGGGTTCCTCCTCGATGATGACACCCTAACCTCTTAGTCACCCCAAGGATGAAACTTTTTCGTCCAATTGTACCCGCGGTCTTATTTATACGGTCGTGACCCAAAGTCCATCACCGCAGGTTCGGGTAGGAATATAGACAACCGCCGAATCGAGAACTTTCCCTTCCAGCTCAGTTCTGTCTCATCCGCATTACTGCAGATGCTGGGCTAATCCGTCTCTGGATATCACAATATTTTTGGCTTCTATTCACACACTTAGTTATTAGTAATATTATTATTATTCTAATCATGATACACTAGATGTTTGCCAAACAGTGCCATCTCCTGGGGGGCTTTACACACACACACACACACACACACACACAGAGAGTGTTTAGGATGATAAACAACACTACTGCTAAACAACTCATTGTCTGCATTGGTCCCTGCAGAGAGAGAAAATGACACAAAGTGAAAGTAGGACAGTGTTTTTGCAGTTGGTCCATAAAAACAGCAAAGCCCTCCTGTCATTTAGAGAATCTTTTCAACGCCGCGCATTACATCTTGTGTAACTGCACTGGAAAAAAAAAAAAAAAAAAACTCTGAGAAAAGTAGCTTCCAACAACATCAAATCAAAAGCACTAAATGAATAGAGACACCAGCATTGGTACGAGCCAGGAGTTTGTTTTCCAGAGAGAAGATTATCACATTGTTTGTGCTAGCATGAATTAACACGACATTGTATAAATACCAACGCTAACACAGATATAATAACATCATCAAAGATCAGCTCTACACATTGAAATACATAATGTCAATCAATTTGTGAAGGCATCTGAGAAACTTTCACTTTGTCCTGAGAAAACACAACTATGGCGCATTCATGGACCGCTGAAGAAAGTGGGAATAGACAGCATAAACATGCAAAACCAATGGGCTTTCTAATAGTATCTTATTTTTCCAATAAAATAATATCTCTTGGGCGAGTGGTTAGCGCGCAATCCTCACAGCTAGGAGACCAGGGTTCAATTCCACCCTCAGCCATCTCTGTGTGGAGTTTGCATGTTCTCCCCGTGCATGCGTGGGTTTTCTCCGGGTACTCCGGTTTCCTCCCACATTCCAAAAACATGCTAGGTTAATTGGCGACTCCAAATTGTCCATAGGTATGAATGTGAGTGTGAATGGTTGTTTGTCTATATGTGCCCTGTGATTGGCTGGCAACCAGTCCAGGGTGTACCCCGCCTCTCGCCCGAAGACAGCTGGGATAGGCTCCAGCACCCCCGCAACCCTAGTGAGAAAAAGCGGTAGAAAATGAATGAATAATATCTCTTTTTGCAAAATTTTCCAAATCTTTGCTTTGGAGGAACTTAGGTTAGTGTTTTTTTACAGTAATAAATATCAAATTTGGAAATATGAGCCATTATTTGATTCAAAAAGAGTTTGAAAACACACAATTTTTGTATATTTATGTTGTTTGGTGCAAGCATGTAGCAACCCCACTTTGTTTGATAGTATTTTGAACGCCCCATCTAACTTGATACACAAGTAGACTACGATACTGTACTTTTCGCACTTTTCGCATTTGGTCCCAAATGCCCCAAATTGTCCCAAATTGAGTGCTAATGTGCATATTTTGTCTGTGTACAACCTCAAGTTCATTCATGCTTGGACACTTCCCATTACAAAACAACAAAAACCAACTCCAGGCTTGTACTGGTGGACTGTGGGTCTGGATTCATTCACAACACAGAATAAAGACCATGAATTAAATCTCTATAATGTTCAGCTCAGTTTTATGTTCTCCACTCTGTCGATTTTTCACTGACCTGCGCTTGCTTCCAATTTTACTTAAAATGACGTCCGGATTAAGACTCTACTAGATGATCAACGATCACTCCCTGGGACCTTGGTTCAGTGCCAAAATGTACATTTGGAAGATGAGCACTACATGGAGCCATGCTCACAATGCACCAGACGCTAGATGCTATTGGAGATGTCTAGGATATCTTCTTCCAGGTCAGGTAGAACTTTGCAAATCAAAAATAAAGAAAATCAATCAATCAGTAATAAATATAATAATAATAATAATAAAATACCAAATAATAAAAACTTAAGAAACCACTTATAGTTGGTGGGTAGACAAATTATTTTTTTCAGGTTAACATTAAAGCATTATTAGAGCCCTGTAGACATGACAAAACACGACTATAGTCACATTTATACTCTTTTTATTTACAACATATTGCGCAACTGCAGGGTCTTGAGACACATGCTAACTCGCAAACTAGAGAGCTAGCGACCTAAACGGTAGCCTTCAAGTTATTTCCTTTAAACTTAAATAGCCAAAAACTTACCACTTCCACATGGATAGGGAGGATAACTATTAACAGTTATTTAACCTTTAACATGAACATTAATCAAACGTAATATTTTTTTCTGGGTACCATACAGCATCCATATCAAACTTGCGCGGGCCGCACTAACATTCAATTTCAAGGTGGGGGCCTCAAACTAGTGTCCTGTGGGCCACATTTGGCCCCCGGGCCGCATGTTTGAGACCCCTGATATAGATGATCTCTGAGCTTTTTTTTTGCAATAAATCTCTAAAATGAGCAGTGTATTCATATTACACTATACGTGTGCATTCGTTGACTAGCCTTTTGTTTAAACAGGAAATGATTAAAACATCTATTCCAGCAAATTGTAGGTGTTTATATTCATGCAGGCCTCCCCGCATGTCGTCAAGCCACAAGCTGAGCTGGTGACTGGTGCATGTTGGCCCCCTTTTGTGGCAGACAGCTGGAGTTTATTGGAAGACAGCAGATTAATTGGCTCTTTATTACACACAACAATTAAGAACGTAATTGAAGAGTAAATACACCCCGCTAAGAACGGGAGCACCGTAGTCACGAATAAGCATATCTTTACTGCAGATGACACCATGTGTGTGTGTGTGTGTTCCTTTTTAAATGCAATATCATATTCTACCACCAGAGGGTGGAAGAGGTTTATCTCCATGTCCTCAACCTGCCTTGTCCTCTTTCATTTCTATGGCTTCATGAAGACAATTAGGGATAGCTCTAATAATCACAATACTCTAATAACCAAAACACATTTACAGTTACTTTAAAATAAAGGGTAGAAATAATCTGAATATATTACTATTAATAGCATTTAATATTGCTCAAGATATCTCTGTGTGGGTTTTCTCCAAGTACTCCGGTTTCCTCACACATTCCAAAAACATTCATTCATTTTTCATTCATTCGAGGGTCGTGGGAGGTGCTGGAGCCTATCCCAGCTGTCTTCGGGCGAAAGGCGGGGTACACCCTGGACTGGTCGCCAGCCAATCACAGGGCACATATATAGACAAACAACCATTCACACTCACATTCATACCTATGGACAATTTGGAGTCGCCAATTAACCAAGCATGTTTTTGGAATGTAGGAGGAAACCGGAGTAAACCCACGCATGCACGGGAAGAACATGCAAACTCCACACAGAGATGACTGAGGGTGGAATTGAACCCTGGTCTCCTAGCTGTGAGGTCTGCGCGGTAGCCACTCGACCGCCGTGCAGCCATTCCAGAAACATGCTAGTTTAATTGGTGACTCCAAATTGTCCATAGGTATGAATGTGAGTGTGAATGGTTGTTTGTCTATATGTGCCCTGTGATTGGCTGGCGACCAGTCCAGGGTATACCCCGCCTCTACACCCTGGACTGAGCCAACTTACACCAAAACTCAACTTTATTTCTATGATAATGATAAGAGTACTGGTCCAGATCTAGACTAGATGTAGAAATCGACCATCCAATAGGTAGAATTTCAAGGTATGACTGCCAGTCATAGTTTATTGAACACACGTAAACAACATTCATTGACAACCCGAAAAAAAAAAAACTCCACCCAACAACAATGTAATCAAAGAAGAAACTGAGGCTGAACACAGTTTATAACAAATGTGTCTCTCTGTTCATTTCTACTCACTTGATGTAAAACCTAGGCCTGTTTAGTCGAGCACAGAGCGATATCCTTGAAGTAACAGAAGAAAGATACACACATAGTTCTCTCAGTACCTCTCATTTTTTTTTGTTTATGCATCAGTCTTGCTTGAAAAGTTCAGCCCACTACTGTAGAAATGGTGTGGAAAAGGGGGGCGGGGGGGCAATGTATACAGTATGGGTTTTTACAAAAGATGCTACAAGCTTATAACAAATTACAAACAAATAGCACAAAAATCTGTTTAGCATGGTTAATTGGTTCCAGATCCGACAAGTGAATTTTTTTATTTAATAATGGAACCACCAAAAACTTTATGCCAGGGTCTTGTCTCCTGGTTCTGTAAAGTCCTGTGGGTTTCTAACCCGATCAAGGCATTCAGTGACACTGAAAGTGTGCTATAGTTAAAATTAGGACTTTTGACGTATGCCTCTTGGCCTGGGTTTGACTCGTGTATCATTTGACATCAGTCAGCTGACATTAAACTCCCCTCCTGATTCGCTCCTTTTTCTTTATTGTTCTGATTACATATAAACTAACAAAAGTTGTCTTTTTAATTATAGCTGCCAGTTGTGTAGAAAAAAGTCAATTATTTTATGGCTTTGCTTTGTGTCATGAACTCCATTATAAAAATGTGTGTTTTCTATGTACACTTCTGTTTCTTAAACTGTTATTTCATAATGAATTGGAAAATATGTCCATTCCTGAAACCTTTTGAATATGTTGTCTTAACTTCGGCTGCATTGTGTTTTGCATAATCATTTTTAATCCTTGTATATCGAAACAAAAGACAATATACTGTAAACAAAACTGTGGTGAGACCAGCCTAGAGACAGTGCCACCGAGGAAAAGACAGAAAACAGAACTGGAGGTAGCAGAGATACGGATGCTGAGGTTCTCATCGGGAGTGACCAAGATGGATAGGATCAGGAACAAGTACATCAGAGTGACATTTCATGTTAGAGGCCTTGGAGATAAAGAGGCCAGACTGAGATGGTTGGGACATGGTCTTAGAGAAAGACCAAACACAGTTCTACCTGTCAATCTTTTGTTTTTAAACAAGTCTTTTTGAATCGATGAACGCCACCCACACACTACTGAACCTCATTTTGAATTGTCTTGAAGATTTTTTGCCGAAGTTGGCTGTGCTCTGACCTTTATACTTGTGTTTTGAGTAGGATTCTGTATACAGACAAGAAGCAGAACTGGAGGTAGCAGAGATGCGGATGCTGAAGTTCTCATTGGGAGTGACCAGGATGGATAGGATCAGGAACGAGTACATCAGAGGGACATTTCATGTTAGAGGCCTTGGAGATAAAGTCAGAGAGGTCAGACTGAGATGATTCGGACATGTCCAGAGGAGAGATAGTGAATATATTGGTAGAAGGATGCTGACCCGTAAAGTAATCGTGCCCTAACCTCTGCCCTAGCCAAGTTTTTGATACAGTCCCGATGATGCTTCACATAAACCTTACTCCTGAACCTTATACTGCTCTCTTTGGCTCCCCTCCACATGCAGTTCCTGGGTTCTCTTTGGCAAAACATCATGTGTTGGCCTTGGCAACAAACAACTTTGATCCATCAGTGGTGTTTATTGTCCTCTGTCCCAATCATGTTGGCTCCAATCCATAATGTGGTTTTCTATTTCGCAATGGTCCAAAATAGTGGATTTGAGTTATTCCTGTTCTGCCTCGTCCTTCTCACATTCTGTTTTCTTTCTCTCTGACCTGCTGTTTATCTTTTTGTATTGCCCATATTAGGTATTGACACAATTTTAGTGTATTGAATGTGTCTGTCCTTCTGGTCTTGTTCATCTATAACAATGCTTGTTCTGTCAAAGCAGTTCTTACGACGAGGAGTTTATGAGCTATGGGATCTTCCAATATCCATAAAAGTTACTGGTAGGTGTGAGTTGGTTTCCGATATATGATATTTTTTATTTTGATGCTGCCATCCTCCGTGTGTGCTATGTTCACGGCCAGAAAGTTTATTGCATTGTTAGTCTCTTCTTCATGAGTAAATTGGATGTTTTCTGTGTCAAAGTGAGTGTGTCTGTTAGTTCCTGTGTTTGGCCCATCTTTATTTTTTTCCACCATGGCGTCCACATATTTTTGCTGTGTTAATGGCCTTCTCCTCCAAGTCCTTCATAATGCTAAGAGTCCACTGATGCCGGAGCCAGTTGGTGCCACTTTGCGGCAATGCAATTTGCTGTGGCGCCTAGTGACGCCAATAAGGTGCCGAGTGGCTTAAACTGCCTCCCAACTGGCTCATGGTGGCTCATAACAAAATTTGAGTTTGGCAGCAGGAAATTTTCAAAATGTTTAAAATCTTCTTTGTGCCACTTGCATCAAGCAATTACCGCAAATTGTCCACCAAGTGGAACCAAATCCACCGATTAGAATCCACTGGAATGTAATGGTGCTAGGAGTCCACTGGTCCGGCACCAGTTGGTGCCAGTTCATGCCAAAGATTGGCGCGTAGTAGCTTGCTATGGCACCGAAAACGGCAACATGGCAACATGCCAAGCATACATTAATTCGGCGCCAGAGGTTAATTAGTGACTGCAAATTGTCCATAGGTTTGAATGTGACTGCGTGTTTGTCTATATGTGCCCTGTGATTGGCTGGCGACCAGTCCCGCCTCTCGCCCAAAGACAGCTGGGATAGGCTCCAGCACGCCCACGACCCTCATGAGGATAAGCAGTAGAAAATGAATAAAAAATTTAGAAGAACTGCATGTAGTATAATTATTCTGTCAAAACAAAATAATGTACATTTTGAAGGTAAAGTGCATTATTGACAAACATTCCCAAACATTCCCAGGCAGCAGCAACTCCTTGTGTCCAAATGTGCATTTTCCTCATCTTTCCTCACTGCAATATGTCATATTCTTCTACACCCGCTTGGCTTCAGAAGTTGTATTGTGTCACCTTGCATGTAGAAGCAGGATTACTATTGGACCAGCACATCATCAATAGGATAAAAGTAACCTGTCTCATGATGGTCTAATCCCAGCTCATATTCCCTATTAGAACCATGCAACTGTCATCGAAATATAAGACAACCTGACTTTTTCAGAACTTTTGACTAGTGTTTTGTTTTTTGGGGGTCCTTAAAAACTGTCATAAAGAGGATCTTTAACTTGTTTATTGCAGTATGCGCTACGTCATACAGTGTAGATCTTTGACTAGTGTTTTTACACAGTGCTATTCTGCATCATAGCGGACTCATATTTCATTCCGTTTCATTTCAGCAGAATATAAGATGACCTGTCTTTGTAAAGTGGCACACTAGACTAGACCTTTATCAGTGTGTCAACAAGCTCCTAGCCTGACTCTGTATGACCTAAATTGGCTCAAGGTGAGATTGGTGAGAAAACAGCTTGCTCAATCAGCCAGTAAGTGATATCTGCGTGTACAGTGTATAGACATGGAAAAAAGTGTGTCAGTAAAAAAAAAAACACTCCAATGAGACATTTTTATTTTAGAAAAATAGTTTATATAAAACAAATAAGTTAAGCTGCTTTATACTTTGTTTTCTAACGTTCCCTCCAGCTTGTGTCATTCATTCATTTTTTTCCCCTTTTCGGTCAGTTTCTTCAGCCCTTTTTTTCCAATAATAATAAGAGCCTCTCCAGCAGCTGGAAGGGTGGTCCTTACTACTTTCCATAGAACATCTCCATGAGGACCTCCTCGATGTTGACGCTGCCGATTATGGGCTTGAAGAAGAGCTGGGCCACCACCGACGGGTTGATGGACCTCAGCATGGACAAAGCGATGAGCAGCTTAGCGAAGCGTGTGTTGTCCTCACGGTGGATCAATCTAACGTGCTCGTTGAGGGCCTGGTGGGCCTCGCGGCGCAGGGACTGGATATACGGGAGACAGCGAAGACCCTCCAGATCTGCAAGGAAGGTGAGATGCATAGGAGGCGATGGAGGTGATGGGAAATCAACAGTTAGAGACTGGTACAAGAACCCACATGATGATAACAAATAGTGAAGGCAGGATCATAGTTAGGGTCACTGGACATAACATTAGGTACACGTAGACCCAATACATGAGCTGTGAGTGTAAAAGGTTGTCCAGGGTGTACCCCGCCTCTCGCCCCAAAGGCAGATGGGATCTCACAATGTGACCCAAGTTAAGACAGTATCTTTGGGATTGCTTGAGCAGGTGTACCTAATATTATGGTCCATGAACTATAGATTATAATATATTTGAATATGAGTAGTGGGTATTTTTTAATTGATCACATAGTTATTTTTAATACTACACATACTACTATATTGTAATATTTGTGTCTGTTAGTTAAAAAAATAACTAAAATAATTTAATTTGATGGATTTTTGCAGTTTATGTAATGTTGAATTATTTGGTTGTATCTTGGTTGGGTGGGTGTACCTAATGTTATGGCCAAGGAAGGTGAACAATGTAAACAAACTGAAAGTTTAACATTTAATTTAAAATATTTTTTAGATATTTTATTTTTAAAATATCACACATACTAATGATACAGTATTTATGTCCATTATTTTGAGAAATAAAAATATTTTCATTTCATACATTTTTGCAATATTGGAATTGGGGTTTTTCTGAGTTTAGTGTTGATCAGGTGTATTTATTGTCATGGCCACTGAAGTCTAACTCACTAAAAAACTCACTTTTTACATTATATTATTATTATTATTAACTTGTAAATGCTTCCAGGTGAATAGGGGATACATGTTTAAATTTTGGGGGGTCCATGTGAGGTTAAGAGCCCAGAGTTTCCCCCATGTACGATCCTCTCTGACTCCGTCAACGTACCCGGATTAAAAAGCACGGCTCCCTTCAGGTAGGCGTACTCCTTGGTGCTGATGTCCACACTCCAGCACTTCTTCAGGAAGCCTTTAATGGTCTCGATGTCCGCCACAGACACGCCGGCCCCTCCGCCTCTGCTCGGACCGGCGGCTGCCGCTGCCACCGCCGCTTCGCTCTGGGCCGCGCCCGGTACCCCGGTTAGGATCCTTTGCAGCATGCTGGGTTCCACCGTCTCCGTGGTCTCAAAGTCCACGCGGTCCTGCGCCAGTCCCAGCACCAGCAGGGGCGCCCAGCCGCTCCGGATCAGGACCACCTGCTCGTCCTCCGGCAGCTCCCGGAAGCAAGGGACGTTCTTGACGAAGCGGAGCGTCTTGACCAGGATGGCGGACGCGGCTTTGCACGTCACCTGCGGGGACCGGAGGACCCCGCGGCGCCGAGTCGCCCCGCACGAGCACGCCTGCTGCTGCCGAGGAGGCTCCTGCTGCCAGGCCGGCCCGGAGGAAGCTGAGGCGGCGGACCTGTGGAGTAAGTTGTGTAGCGTTTCTTGTTGTTCTTCTTCTCTGTCGCTCTTCAAAATACTGTAGAGAATGCTGGTGTTGTTGTTTCGGAGGCTGGCACCCCGACAGCGGCAGCCCTCCAGCGTGGCCATGACCGCTGCCCGGAGAGCGCGGCGCGTCCCTCGGGGGAGGTCAGTGCGGAGGAGGCGCTGTTTGTTTTAGCTTCAGATAGCCCCTCCGATTGAAGGGCAACAGCTCCCGTCTCTGCCTGCACTTTCTCAGATGTTTTTTTTTTCCTCCCTCAGAGTCGATGCTCTCTCCGCCTCCTCCGAGCTGTGGCACCTCCTCCTTCTATTCCTCTTCCTCGCTCTCTCTCTTTACGTTTCACTGTATCGAGCTCCGCCTCCTCACACCGCCATTGCCAAGTAAAAGTTCGCAAACAATTCACTGAAGCATAAATCTTATCCAAGGCCAAACAACTAATATGACAAACACAAAGATGTTATCGCATTGTTACAACAGTAACAAAAGTAGCGTGTGATTACGATGACTAGGAGGCCCAAACTGGAAATATAAACTACAGGAAAGCAAGTTGTAAACTTTCAAGAAAAGTTATAGATTTTGGATAGCCAGTTGGAAAGTTTGCACCTGATGAAAGATAGCCTCTATTTTGTGTCATGGAAGAACATTCATTCATTTTCTACCGCTTTTTCCTCACGAGGGTCGCGGGGGTGCTGGAGCCTATCCCAGCTGTCTTCAGGCGAGAGGCGGGGTACACCCTGGACTGGTCACCAGGGCACATATAGACAAACAACCATTCACACTCACATTCATACCTATGGACAATTTGGAGTCGCCAATTAACCTAGCATGTTTTTGGAATGTGGGAGGAAACCGGAGTACCCGGAGAAAACCCACGCATGCACGGGGAGATCTCTACACAGAGATGGCCGAGGGTGGAATTGAACCCTGGTCTCCTAGCTGTGAGGTCTGCGCGCTAACCACTCGACCGCCGTGGAAGAACATGGAAGAACATACCAATGCTAAAAATACTACAAAAAACACTAAGTCAAAACCTACACATGTTTGTTTGTTTGTCATTTTATTTCGATCAAAAAAAACAACAAAATGCAAACATACAACAAAATACACACAAACCAGCACAATCAAGACCACAACAGTCTTGAGCAAGAAGAAACAATAATAACAATAACACATTGAAAGCTCTAAATGGAGTGGGAAGAAGTAAAACTTATTAAATCCCACCCCAATATCGATAGGGTAATTCAATGGAAACCAAAAGCAGCTTCATCATTCAGTAAATGCTTTTGCTGACTCTCGCCAATTATTAATGATTACCACCACCTTGCATAATAGAAGTAACTCAAAATAATTCACAAAGTTAGGAAGTTGTGTTTACAGAGCGTTCTGTAATGGAGTGATCCACAGTGTGTCTCAAATAGGGGTTCGCCGATCAATCAGGATTGGCTGATATCAGTAAAAAAAAAAGCAGAGTATCGATTTCGGCTGATACTCGCTTCATAACGCCAATCACATCCACTTGATCAACTTCGTCTCCACTGCAGTATCAAGAACAAGAATATCTGTCGTGTGCGGGACTTCCTGTCTTTATGAGAGTCATATTATTTTTTCACTTTTAAAATCAGACTTTTTTCACTTTTTGGATTATTAGGATCGGTATCTGCAGCATATACTATATATCTTGTTAAACTGTTTTTTTTTTTACTCTACTTTTTGTATACTTTTTTAACTTGACTATTGCACTGAAAGGAGAAGCTCTCCAATCGTGTTGTGCGTCTTGTATAATGACAATATAGACCATTCCATTCCAAAACCCTGATCAGAACATCCCTGGTCTGAAATCTGCCACATTTTGCTCCCCCAAGTCCTGAAAGTCCATTCAGCAAAAGTGAACCCTCAGTTCTCTCTGTGGCATTACCTTGACGCTTCGTCAGCGCTGTTTATCAGGCAGGAAGGCGCTCCAAAAAATATATATATACTATATAGTCCACTGACAGATGTGAAGGCTTAATTATTTTAGGGACAATTTATACGATTTTTTTTTTCCCTGAGAAAGAGGCAGGGAGAGGCGAGCTGTGAAGGCCAGCCAACAACCTTGACTCGGACACGCTGATATTGATTTAACCGAGAAAACAGGAGCTGGTGAATTATGAAGTCATGACTCAGTGCTCTCCTTGCCTTTGTCACTGAAGAGGAATGAGGAGCTGCAGCAGGCCTGGACTGGAGAAGACAGGCCAGGATAAGGCAGATGAATTAGCGCTTAAGCCTAATTGCTCCTCAGAGGGACAACAGACTACTAGCTGGATGGTCTGAGTAAATAAAGCATGTGTTTCTAACAGTTGACATTGGTAGTGTTGGAGGGGTAACGCGCTGTAAGCCACTAATATGCATACTCGTACGTTATCATCCATAAACAACACAGTCCGCTGTTGTTGACTTCATGCATTGCATCAGATCAACTGCAGAACTCTGTTGAGTTCATTGATACCATCCCACTTTGCAGCATACTTTTGTATAGGGTGCCTTTTCAAGTGGGGTACCTTTGTGTATTGTGGTGCTAATGGTCATTAGCTTTTTACAGTATCTTCTTCCATCTTCCTTCCCGTTTTGAAGTTGGGTCGAAAAGCCCAGACTTGCCATTCATTCATTCATTCATTCATTCAGGGTCGCGGGGGTTGCTGGAGCCTATCCCAGCTGTCTTCGGGCGAGAGGCGGGGTACACCCTGGACTGGTCGCCAGCCAATCACAGGGCACATATAGACAAACAACCATTCACACTCACATTCATACCTATGGACAATTTGGAGTCGCCAATTAACCTAGCATGTTTTTGGAATGTGGGAGGAAACCGGAGTACCCGGAGAAAACTCACGCATGCACAGGGAGAACATGCAAACTCCACACCCAGATGGCCGAGGGTGGATTTGAACCCTGGTAAATTGGTGACTCCAAATTGTCCATAGGTATGAATGTGAGTGTGAATGGTTGTTTGTCTATATGTGCCCTGTGATTGGCTGGCGACCAATCCAGGGTGTACCCCACCTCTCGCCCAAAGACAGCGACCCTCGTGAGGAAAAGCGTTAGAAAATGAATGAATGAATAAATATATATATAATACCACATAAAAAGTGGTATACCAGGTGTGGCGCACCTGCCTTGTGCCACGCCAACAGGGTGTGGCCAGCGCACATTGCAAATAATGTGAGTGGCGCAGTGTGGCGCGGCGCAGTGTGGCGCGGCGCAGTCTGGCGCGGCGCAGTCTGGCGCGGCGCAGTCTGGCGCGGCGCAGTCTGGCGCGGCGCAGTCTGGCGCGGCGCAGTCTGGCGCGGCGCAGTCTGGCGCGGCGCAGTCTGGCGCGGCGCAGTCTGGCGCGGCGCAGTCTTGCTCTCCACGCTCCACAAAATTAGAGCCCAAAAAGTGTTAGTCTTATGGGAAAAAAAAAGTTATATTTTCCTTTCGTATTCCATGATTTAATTTAAACAAAAAAAGGCTTTTAAAGCCAAGCTGCAGCTGGAGCAGGTGTAGCGCAGCATGTGAGCCAGCAGCTCTGTTAACTGTTAGCGAAACTCTTCAGGGTTTTGTTGTCTTTTGTGTGGAGGACAGATGAGGGTGATGTTCACATTCATGTACAAGCAGCAAGCGCGACCTCTGCGCCCACCTCACATCGCAACGAAGGTCGCCGTGGTGAATGGGGGAAGGGGGAGGGGGGGGTCTGAAAAAAGAAACTTCTAGCGGCATTGTAGCCAGGCTGAATATCTTTGCATTGATGGAGTGGCGAAAGAAACCAGAGAGCTTTTTCACATGTTTATATCAAGGCCGCCGCGGGATAAACAGCCTTCACTCACTTCTTCTCTTGCCGCGCTCAAGGCCCAGCCGGCAGCATTTATAAAAATGCTGCTGTCTCAAGGAGACATGACATTATGTCTTGTTGAGCGCCTCCAACAGTACACCTCCGTTTGACTTCTGTACAAAGTCTTCTTTGTGTCTTTTCATCTACAGCAAAAACATGTGAGCCTGTGGAGCGCACTGTGTTGTTGATTCTTCTTCAAGCTGCAAAAACACCAAAACATGCTCTCGTGTGACCTTTGACCACTGCTATCTCTGCTATTTCCGCTCTAACATCCTTTAGAATCCAATTGGCTTCTTGCAACGATAAAGGCAGAAATCAAAGGAAGAGAGCCGTAAAGGACCACAGGGTGTCCTAATATTTTTGATGACATTTCTGGCCCCCCCTTATGGGTTGTGGTCAAGGTGCTTTGGAATACATGCTAGCATACAAGTAATACAGATATCCTTGAAGCTTTATTATAATTACACAAATGCCGAAGGACTTACCGTACAATTAGTTGCCAAGTCTGTGCCCCCTGCTTGAAGGCGACCATGTTTTTCAAACAATCGTTACTGGGTTTTATAACAGCGCCAACATTTGGTGTATTTGTCAGAAAAATAGTAGCTCAGGTACAGTATAGCAGACATCGTAGGGTAGTAGTAGTAGTGTGTTTCGACACATTTTGTGACATAACTATGACTCTTGACCACAGCTACATCCTGGCTCAAATACACTTTCAAACCAGTAGATTTCTTGCATCAAGGGAGAAAGTTGGAAGATGAGAATTGTGAGAAGTAGGTCGGCATGTACGGAATTGAACGACTTTTGGTACCTTTGACTTCAGTTATAGCATCATTGTGGGTTATCTATTTCTATATTTATTTAAAAAAAGAGAATATACAATTTAATTTCAGTGTTTCTATAAGAGGCTGCATGGTGTTCGAGTGGTTAACGTGCAGACCAGGGTTCAATTCCACCCTCGGCCATCTCTGTATGGAGTTTGCATGTTCTCCCCGTGCATGAGTGGGTTTTCTCCCAGTTCTCCGGTTTCCTCCCACATTCCAAAAACATGCTAGGTTAATTGGCGACTCCAAATTGTCCATAGGTATGAATGTGAGTGTGAATGGTTGTTTGTCTATATGTGCCCTGTGATTGGCTGGCGACCAGTCCAGGGTGTACCCCGCCTCTCGCCTGAAGACAGCTAGGATAGGCTCCAGCACCCCCGCGACCCTCGTGAGGAAAAAGCGGTAGAAAATGAATGAATGAATAATACATAAATAAATTATATATTTCTATAAGAGGCTGCATGGCGTCCTAGTGGTTAGCGTGCAGACCTCACAGCTAGGAGACCAGGGTTCAATTCCACCCTCGGCCATCTCTGTGTGGAGTTTGCATGTTCTCCCCGTGCATGTGTGGGTTTTCTCTCGGTACTCCGGTTTCCTCCCACATTCCAAAAACATGCTAGGTTAATTGGCGACTCCAAATTGTCCATAGGTATGAATGTGAGTGTGAATGGTTGTTTGTCTATATGTGCCCTGTGATTGGCTGGCGACCAGTCCAGGGTGTACCCCGCTAAATATCCCTATGGCCCTATGAGTAAGTAAAGAGGAGTAATTTAAAGTAGAATTTGAAAATGTTTTTACATAATAAATATGCCTTGAACACTGAAATTGAGACGTCTCGTCTTTGACCCACGTACTTTTTTGCCAGGAAACAAGGTGAATTCGTGCATTTTTTAATATGTTAAAGGTGATTAGTTGCAGAAATAAAAATAAAAGAGTCATTCAAATGAGAGCAAGCATGCAAGTGAAATAAGAAAGTCTGACAAAGTCAACAAGGAGCGTCTCATTTCAAAGCAGAGTGACTTCTCCTTCAACATGTACAGACTGCTCAAGTGAATTCCGCTTTGTTTTTCCCATGCGCTTGTGCAGCGCTAAGCGTTTCTCCAAGGCTTGACCTCACCAGCAAAACCGGGAGGTTGCCGTGACCATAAAGACGACAGTTCTCTGGCACGTTTCCTCCTGGGATGGCCTTGAGGAGGAACACAAGGTTTGTGTTTTTTGTTTTTCATCCAACTCTTTGGGCTCTGACACCCACAGACACTCAAAGACGGGCCCTCGGCAACATAAGAGGACAACTTTGTATGATTCAAGGCTTTGCATTAAAATGGCGCCCCTGCAAAAGTCTTGCAGCGCATTGTTTGTTGATTTGTTGGGCGCTCTTCTGGCGGTTGCCATGACAACTGCCTCCATTTTATCCTCGTGGCTGCGGACATAAAGGACGCCGTCCTTGTCTCCATAATAGTTACAAATTGAATACTGCACTCTCCAAGGACTCGTGTCAGCGACTTACAGCATTGCGAAAGTGTGTGTTTGTGCATGAGCGAGAAAACGAGGCTGAATAAATATAATAAAATCAAAATCAACATTTTAACTTACTTGCAACACCAAATTCTGATAATATCAGAATGATCATGATCAACAACTACAAATACTCTTTGGTTTTATGCTGCCGATACCGATCATCAATGAGTGAAATTAGATGATATTGATCACATGGATTAACCGTAAATTTCTTTGCCATTCATTTTTAATGTCACTAGCCCTGCCTACTCTAACAGCCAATCATCTCCTGGCCTGCTCTTGCATCCCGCCAGGCTGTCTCTCACCGCTTTGCCCTTTTCCCAGCTTCTTTCAATACGTCAACTTAATTGCTGTATTGATACTATTGTTATTGTCAATACTGTACCATAACAGGTAACTATGCAACGTGAACCAGCAAGTTGAGTCCAAAGTAAAGTGACCGTACTGGAGGCCATAGCACAGCAAAGTGATGCTAACATGAAGAGAGAGGCGGGACACTGCAGATGTAATGTCCTTGATCCACTCTGTGGTGAACATATGCTACGGGGACGCTTGCTAATTAGCCAAGGTTGAGTGAAACTCCAGGGGTTTGTGATGTACATGTGTGTGCGTGTCGAGGGGGGGTGTGGGGGTACTTTGGTTGTATGCCAAGGTCATGTTCTGTTCAGCACACATTAAACCTTACGGTGCCACTTTGATGGACTCATTCAGTCGCCCACGACTACATACTAAATTAAAACTGCAAGCAGTGATGAGCGGGCTCGAGCACCCCGGCGCAGCTCGGGGGTATGCTCGAGTCTGCGGTACACGTGCAAGTCAGGGGGTACAAGCGCGAGCGGATGGGCGCGCGGACGGTCGAAAAAAAAACAAAACGGTGCAATCGGATAAGGCGCAAGGGAGATACGACACTTATAATTTTCAACCAGGAGGGGGCGACACCAGTGCCAAGGCGGGTACGTGGTCATATCCTGTTTGACGGCCCAACCCACCATAAAAAATTTTGAGACGATCCGACCATGCATAGGGAAGTTACGGCCGATATACATTTCCACCAGTTGGTGGTGCTATAGAGTCTATGTACACACACAGTCACAGACCAGAGGTTGACCCAGCCCACCATAAAAAATTTGGGGACAATTTGACCATTTAGAAGAAAGTTACAGCAGATGGACTCTATAGCACCATCAACTGGTGGAAATGTATATCTGCCATAACTTCCTTATGCATGGTCGGATCGTCTCAAATTTTTTTTTGGTGGGTAGGGTCACCCTCCAGTCTTGCATGAAATGCCAGAGTTTGAATTTTGTGATTTTTGACAAAAAACGTAAGGGGGGGATATGTCGTTTTTTTTCCAGTTTTTTTCAACTTGCTTCTAATGCACTTTTCTGGTCAAAAACACAGTGGAAACCTCACACACACTCAACAGGGGCACCAGAAGCACCCAAAAATGGCATAAAATGCCAGAGTTTAAATTTTGTGATTTTTGACAAAAAAACGTAAGGGGGGGTATGTCGTTTTTTTCCTGAATAAACATTACGATTACAATAGGGCTTTGGCACTGTCAGTGCTCGAGCCCTAATTAGCCCTATTATTAAATTATTATTTTTTCCTGCAACTTTCCTAAATCGGCAAAGATGACAGATTTATTTATTCAAAGGCAGCCTTGTGATTATTTATTTATTTATTTATTTATTTATTTATTTATTTATTTATTTATTTATTTATTTATTTATTTATTTATTTATTTATTTATTTATTTATTTATTTATTTATAGATTTATAGATTTCAGCAAAAGCTTCAAAAATATATGTTTAAAGAGCTTCCGTGATTTAATACATGACTGCCCTGCCCTGCTTACCAGCTTAGATTTTACCAAAAGCTTCTAAAATATACTTTTAAAGCACATTTTTTTTTACATATTTGTCATTTGTGAACCTGTCTTCTTCTTAGTTAAACACAAAAAATAAGATTGACATTTTTCTTCTAATCTAACGACATTATTCTTGTAAAATTATGACTTTTTTTAAAATCATAGTCTTGTAATTTTCTTGGGAAAATCATACTTTCACCAGAAAAAAATGACTTGGGAAAATCTCTTTCGTGCATTATTACAATGTCATTTTTCTAAAATGGGAACTTTTTTATATTTTGCCTTTATTCTAGCAAAATTATTCATTTTTAAGACAGCTTCACATTTCAGCTCAAGTGAACAGTGAACCAAACTCCTCTAGAGTTCGCCTGAGACTCACCTTTTAAGGGGTCCCGGTTCACTTCTTTGATGCACACCAAAGTTTACATCATTGTGTTCACACTCCACCAAAACGCACCAGAATTCCTTTTAATCAAACCAAACACACCAAGTTGAATGGGTCATTCACCCGTCCGCCACCACCTCAAATAGCTCCGTTTATTTTCTTCCTATAACTTACCTAAATATCAAAGGATTTATTTATTCAGAGGGGGGCTCATAAAAATGCATTTAGACGTGCAGGCGATTAAAATGCAGATTGCTTTTGTGGCCCCCCGCTTCTCTCTATATATGCATATTCCATTTACTTGTCGCCATCCTTGTTTGCCCTTCCTGCAATATCCAAATATATGTCACTGTAACACATACACACACACACACACACACACAGATACACACAGATAAAATCATGGAGGACGTGCCTGCTAGCCTACTAGTTAAATATGAAAGAGGCCAGCTATAATTTATGTCCCTCTTATCTGGCTCTTTATTGGCCTCGCTGTGACTACCGTTTGAATATCTGAAGGACAGGGTCATGTTTGCATAGGGAGGTAAATTACGACACTAATAACGATGTAGACGGGCCAGACGCAGCAGCAAAAAAAAACAAAACGGGAGGAGCGAGGCGTCGTGATGTTGACACACCAAGGTGAGGGGAAAATTCATACATTTGAATTGAAATAAAAACAATGTGACAAGTTTATTTTTCCCTTCCGAGGATGCAAAAAAAAAAAAAATCATGCAGAAGTTGTAATTGCGTCTTGAAGTGATGTGTTGTTTTTTTATTTAATAAATTGTCCTTCATTTTTAAATGAGCCATTATCATTAAAGCTAACAAAAAAAATGAAAATTAAACCTTCATTTGTCAATTCATTAGCAGGTACTTTAATTTTGACGTCGTAACAAAAACACATGTACTTCATATCATTTGACACCAAGCGAATCAATTAAATCTCACAAAACACACTAAGTACTGTTTAGTTCTGTGATTTAAAACAAAAGTGTATTTTCAGCTGCTTTTACGCATGTTTTCTTTGAAATTATAGATTTTTTCAATATTAAACATTTATAGTTTTCCATTTAATAGGCAGCATCTACCGCTTTTCCTCACGAGGGTCGCAGGGGTGCTGGAGCCTATCCCAGCTGTCTTGGGGCGAGAGGTGGGGTACACCCTGGACTGGTGGCCAGCCAATCACATATAGGCACATATAGACAAACAACCATTCACACTCACATTCATACCTATGGACAATTTGGAGTCGCCAATTAACCTAGCATGTTTTTGGAATGTGGGAGGAAACCGGAGTACCCGGAGAAAACCCACGCATGCACGGGGAGGACATGCAAACTCCACACAGAGATGGAATCGAACCCTGGTTCTCCTAGCTGTGAGGTCTGCGCGCTAACCACTCGCCCGCCGTGCCGCCACATCAAGTTTCAACAAAACCTAAATTCCCCAAAACTCCTATATAGAGCTACACATGTTACCCGCACAGAAAGCTTTCTAGATCTTCCAGAATCTGCACCTTCCCTAGCTGTATTTCCTTGAATTTCCAAAACAGTCTGTTTTTATTTATTCCCTCGGCTGGCTTCCTGGCTTCTGTGGTTGGTCACACTCCCAATCGTTCCCAAAGACTTCCGGAACTACTGGTAGTTTTTGCAGGACTATTCGGGTAGACCACTGACAGGTGGTGGAAAAAGGCTATTAGCGACTCCAAACATCAGCGAGCTTGGAATGTATGCACACTCTATCATGCTACACAGACAACCACTTACACAAAATCAACACAATGTTCACAAATGCAAAATGCAAACCTCTTTATCTGAAACTTTGCCTTTGTTTAACACGAAAATACAACATTCTAATAACATTTATAGGTCAGAAAAATGGAAAAAGCAAAATAGGTCCCTTCTAATAGTTTTCTTTGCATGTTTTTTATCCATTAAGTCTTGCTAGTCGAGATGGACAGCAGCAGTCACATTGTTGTTCCACTCCACAGTTATATTTCCCCATTCTGTCCATGATGTCATACTTATGTATCCGCCAAGGCCAGTGGTTGAACTTCCTGTTTACCTCTTCATAAAGGACGCAAGCTCTTTGAAAGGAAGGTGAAGGATGAAGATGAATTGAAACTCCCACTGTCTGTCTGCTTTTAGTCAGCTTTGGAGGACTTAATCAACTTATCATTTCAAACACAAACACCTTTTCTCTTGCTGTATATATGTGTGTCTGTGTGTGTGTGTGTGTGTGTGTGTGTGTGCATGCATGTGTGTGTGTGTGTGTGTGATAGACCCTGGCCTACTTTGTATTACACAATCATGTTTATGCACTCACGGGCCCGGACATAAGGTACACAATCCAAAGAGAGACAATAGTAGTACTAATACAAGTTTATAGAAAGTTTTGTCAGTCAGTTTTGATTGACACTGTCACTTATTATGCTTTTTCCACTTTCCTGACCTATAAAAGTAGTTAAAATGTTGTATTCTCATCTTAAATGATGCCAAAGTTAATTAATATTAATAATAATAATAATTATTATTATTAGTAGTAGTAGTTGTAGTAGTAGTAGTAGTAGTAGTAGTAGTAGTAGTATTAGTATTATTATTATTATTATTATTATTATATACACACACTCCGGTTTCCTCCCACATTCCAAAAACATGCTAGGTTAATTGGCGACTCCAAATTGTCCATAGGTATGAATGTGAGTGTGAATGGTTGTTTGTCTATATGTGCCCTGTGATTGGCTGGCGACCAGTCCAGGGTGTACCCCGCCTCTCGCCCGAAGACAGCTAGGATAGGCTCCAGCACCCCCCACGACCCTCGTGCGGAAAAGCGGTAGAAAATGAATAATAATAATAATAATAATAATAATAATAACAATAATAATAATAATAAATTTTATCTGTATAGCGCTTTTCTGGAAACTCAAAGACACTTTACATAAATTTACAAGGGACACTACTGTATATACACTACTGTGTATAATATAATAAGGGGTTTTTTTGGTGCATGTGAAATTGGAAAGGAAAACATTAGGTGCCACCATCACATAAAATGTCTTCCTCTGAAAAAAAGTGAAGAAATCCCATTCAATCGACGGCATGTTTATTTACAAGTTACAATGATTTTGAGTATATTTTTATGTTATTGGATTTACCGTTATGGTGTCATAATTCCTCACAGTTTCAGACCAACATGTGAATAGCAACAATTTAACGGTCATGCAGAGGTAGATCAAGCTGCTAGATGCTGACCACACATAATCCTTCAAATGCAGCTCCTGCCATCTTGTGGCACATTTTTAAAAAATTACTGCATCAGGAGGTTGCCTGCAGCCACAGCTTTTATTACGACTGGTTTTTCGACTATAAGTTGTGGTCAAAATGCTTTGAGAAAACATAAAATTTTCACCTATTTGTGTGTAGCAGCTCATAGGAGTAGAAGAGCTTTCTTACATACAGTAGCTGACAGCAGGATGGAAACATTAGGAGATGCATAAAGGTCCCGCAGTTATCAAGATAAAGATTAAAGCAGGCATGTAACAAAGGGATAAAAGCATATCGTAACCTTCAGCAAAATAGGGTCAGAGCGCGCTTTGTTTGGTAGGCGGGCCATAAGCGACTCCCTAGCCGGCCGGTTAACGCCCACATTCATACAGCTACCGTGCACCGTGATATACGGTCACGCGTTATCACATCATGTTCCTCGCCCTCGCTCTCTGTCTCTCTCTTTTTCCGTCAAGGTTGTCTGCCGGGGGCCTGGTAGCCAAGGTTAGCAGGCTCCCTCCAGGCGACCTTCGGGGCCTAACTGGCCAGGAAATGTACAGACATGCCAATCACACACATGCACACAAGAAAGCACAACTGTCATTAAATGTTTCGGCAAGTTGCACATTCGGTAGCTCAATGAGGCGTAACCTGGAATAACACACAAGACTGCAGTTCGAAAGCAGGGGAAAGTGCTTCATTATTGCTGTAATAGTGTGCGTGTGTGTCCTGATGAAATTATTCAACCCCTTATAAAGATGACCACTCATAAGAACAGAGGTTTCAATCAGGTGTTTTCAGTCCGGTGGTGATGTGGACAGAACCATAACGAGCAACAATACAGCAGATTTAAAACCACTGTGATATTCCTTCTAGACAGTCAATGGTGTCTTTGCAACATGGTGTCCAAGTCCAGGTAATGGTCAAAGAAGTCAAGAAAGGAGGTCATGTCTTTACATATGCAAGGATATGGATATAAATAAAAATAATATACATAGCAAAGGCATTGAACATTTCAAAAGACACAAATCAGAAATACTTTAACTTGCTGATATACGTAGTTTATCTTCAAGCAGCTAAAATACTGCATAAGGCTAAAAATAACTAATTACCTAAAAATGTCAGCCAATACTTCTCTACAAGAGAGGAGAAATATGATCTCAGGGAAGAACTAAATTTGAAACACTTATATGCTAGGACTACGTTAAAAAGCCATAGCATTTCAGTATGTGGAATCAAACTATGGAATGGATTGAGTAACAATGAGCCAATTCAAGAAACAATACAAGCGGTACTCATTATGTCATTGTATGGTCATATCACCTCGTACTTCGGTATGTGACAAAAATTTGAAAAAAAAATAAAAATTAACTTAAACTATATTAGGAAAGCAGGAAGTGAACAAATGTACCAGTTACTGATTGTAAAAGTACCAGATGGAGGGTTAGGATTTAATAAGCTTTGCTTCTTCCTACTCCTTTTGGACATGTGGAACTGTGAAGTAATTATGTGATGCATTCAATTGTAATCTGATGCATGTTCAAATGAAATAAAACCATTACCATTTTTCCATAAATAATGGGCTAAAATTCCTGTAGATCACCGCAAGAAACCTGTGTCAAGCTATGTGTCACGTCTGAAGAACGTTATTATTGCCAAAGGTTGTTTTACTAAGTACTAAGGACGTATGTGACCATGGGATTGAATCATTTTGTCATCATTTAGTGGTAATCACAGAAAGGACATTTTTTGGCATCCATCCGTTTTTCTATACTACTTATCCTCATTATATTACAAAAAATATTGCTGTCGTTTAAGTTGCATTTGTCAAATTTACTAGTCTTTCTTTGATCTGATTATAAACAAGATGACCAAATAAATGGCGAACTTGCTAAAACACATTATTGCAGTGGGGGTTGAATAATTTTGAACACTATATATATAAATATATATTTATACTGTATATGTGTGTGTGTTGTGTGTGTGTGTTTATATGATATGACTGATGCAGTTTACAAGGTAACATACTAAAAGCTTTTGAAAAAAAAAAATAATAAAAAGGTGCAGCAGCGTTAAAGCTACAATGAGTGGCGAGGAGGACCTTGGGTTTGATATGAAATCAAGCGGCCTTGTCTCCGCCACCCCACATGTTAAAAGCTCTTTGTGAGCGAGGAAAGTTACTTTTGCAACACTCTGAAAAGGCGTAACCTCCTTGTGGATTTAATAGCAAGGCCATTGAAATAAGTGGCTTTTAAAGCCCCGTTTTAAACCTCTTGCTCTTGCATGAAACAAACTGTGAAATGTTTAAATACATTTCAAAAGGTTGTTGTTAAAATTACATATTTTTATTGGTGTTTTAATTTTTTTTAATCTGTCTTTTTTTTACATAAAAAAAATCTGTTTATTCTGCAAATAAGTATGTCATACATTGTCGGGCTTTTAAAAGGTTAAGAAAAATTTTGGCCACTTCACCATAACGCAGCAGAAACATGTGACCTCTCCCTGGCAATCAGTAAGAAATGGAATGATAACAATGTTTGTTTGTCTACAAGCCCTGTAATTGGCTGGTGACCAGTCCAGAGCATATGCCTCCGCTCTGGGCCAAAGTCAGCTGGGATAAGCTCCAGCATAATATGGATTATCCCATCAAACTATCTTTTCAATATGGCAGTTTTTCCAGTGATCTTTTTAATTAGCTCTGTGTGCTTCCCCGAGAACAAAAAGCAGTAATACCATCCGCAAATGATACCAACTTTAAGTCTTTTGTAACTTTACAGATGTAAATAAGTTAAACAGTTTTGGTCTCAGTATTGACACCTGGGGTACTCCACATGTAATATTTTTTCCTGTTTGTATGGAATAGAAAGCTTTATAGAGCTTCCAGAATCTGCACCTATTCCAGCTGTATTTCTTTGGATTTCATGGAGAACCAGTGTTGAAAAAAGCCAGCCAGCCACCCATCCACCCAATCCATCCATCCACCCACCCATCCATCAACGCACCCACCCAATCCATCATCCATCCATCCACCCACCCATCCATCCACCCATCCATCCATCCACCCATCCATCAACCCACCCACCCAATCCATCATCCATCCACCCACCCATCCATCAATCCATCTAGCCAGCCACCCATCCATCGACCAACTCATCCATGCACCCGCCCATCCATCCATCCATCCATCCATCCATCCATCCATCCACCCACTCACCCACCCATCTATCCATCCATTCATCCATCCCTCCACCTACTCACCCATCCATCCACCCGCCCATCCATCCATCCATCCACCCGCCCATCCACCCATCCATCCACCCACCCATCCACCCAGCCAGCCACCCATTCACCTACCCATCTTCTATGCCGGTTTTCCTCACTCGGATTGCCTGGTATGCTGGAGCCTATCCCAGCTGACTTTGGGTGACAGGCAGTGTACTCACTGGACTGGTTGGAATGAATAATTCTAATCCTATGAATGTTGTTTTGGTGTCTGTCTCTGTCACTGCCTCTGCATTTGCGTTTTTTAGGAAAGTGCAGGCTCTTTTCACGTGTACCTGGAATGCCCGGACAAAGGCAGAAATACTTTTGCTTGCAACCTTGAGACTTCACAGGTTTCCTAACGGTACGTTCTTATTTACAGGAGGGGAAGAAGGTTACCGATGAATCAGTGGTTTGAATGTGAGAAAATAAGTCACATGTAAGTTTGTCCTCAACTCAACTCATTTACAGCCTCTTGGTGATCATACACTAATATCAGGGTTGTTTTCATAGCTTTCTACGTATAACATTCTACTTAAATAGCGTCTAGATGATGCTGATGACTAGCTGCAAGTTGGTTTAACTTTGGGTCGTATTGGAAAGGTTGAACTGTTTGCTAACAGACTACTTCCTGGTTTATGTAAATTGACAAAGAATAGATTACAAACAAACTACAAACTCCTACATTCCTTCAAGTCATACCTCAAGGCGGACCCCGTTATATGACTGACCTCCTCCACAATGCCACTGCACAGTTTGCTCACTCAGATCCTCCTTCTGCCACATCAGCACCACGAGTCGCTCTACTCCAGACTCAAAAGTCACCTGTTCGAGACCGCATAATCCCTATTAGTTCATGTTGATTTTCAGTGTGGGAATAATTACAGATAAATAATGACTCAAAAGAAGAATAAGAGTTGCAGAGCACTGTATTTTAATTAAATTTCATTTATTAGCAAATTACTCCCTAGTTTAGGAGGGAGAAGGGGCAAGTCTTAGCTAATTATTGCCCATAATTCATGAACTTTTTGTACAATCAGGATATATTAAGAATATGATGCTCTCTAAAACATTTTGAGTTCATACCAAAGAGGGCGCCAAAAATGCAGATTAATAGTATTGACCTCTTTGCAACATTCATTCATTCATTCAATTTTCTACCGCTTTTTCCTCACGAGGGTCGCGGGGGTGCTGGAGCCTATCCCAACTGTCTTTGGGCGAGAGGCGGGGTACACCCTGGACTGGTCGCCAGCCAATCACAGGGCACATATAGACAAACAACCATTCACACTCACATTCATACCTATGGACAATTTGGAGTCGCCAATTGGCCTAGCGTGCACGGGGAGAACATGCAAACTCCACACAGAGATGGCCGAGGGTGGAATTGAACCTTGGTCTCCTCGCTGTGAGGTCTGCTAACCACTCGACCACCGTGCTACGTGTTTTAATTCAATTTAATAATTTAATTTGTTAGCAAATTACTCCCTAGTTTAGGAGGAAGAAGGGGCAAGTCTTAGCTAATTATTGCCCATAATTTATGAACTTTTTGTACAATCAGGATATATTAAGAACATGATGCCCTCTAAAACATTTTGAGGTCAAACCACAGGGGGCGCCACAAATGCAGATTAATTTTATTAACCTTATTGCAACATCTTTTACAAAATAACCTCTGGTTGGAAGCAGTAACAAAAACATATTGCCCTTTATTGAAAAAGAAAAAAATATTATTTTTGTTCCACTTTATATTTGTTGACGTGCTCATTGGATGCATCGCTGGAGATCTGCAGGACTGGTGTGCTGATTTCACTGGACTGCATGTCTCCTGCCACCCTCAGAAGGCAGGACAACACCATGTCCTTGGCCAGGCCCGCCTCCAAGTTCCCATCCCGGCTCAGCTGCAGGGTGATCTGGTCCAGGCTGGTCAGGACCATCTCGGATCCCAATAGTGGGGAAATACGGCCCGAGTCCGCATCCCTCTCCCTGGCCATGTTCTCCATCAGGTACTGCTGGTAGAGATCTAGAACCTTCTGCTCCAGGTAGTGATTAAGGAGGGAATTGGAGAAGGGGCCTTCACGGCCTTGGAACAAAAAGCTCCGATCCCGACCACTGCCTTGCCTCCAGCGGTTGGAGCCTCCTCTGAGTGACAGCAGAAGACCCCCTAGCGCTCTAGGAGGTCCAGGAGAAGAGTCCTCCACAGGCGGAGGTACATCACAGGACTGCAGAAAGGGACCAATCGCCTGGGTGTCAACGACGACCTGCTCACTGTTGTCAGCCGAGAGTGGCATCACCTGGTCGCCGCCAATGTGAAGGTCGCTGTAGTTCAGGCAGATACTCTGGCAGTAAGACGGCACCAAGAAGGTGGTGGAATCACCTCCGAAGCGGGCCTGAGCCGGTATCTCCAGTCCCAGAGAGTTCTCGCTGTCAGGCTGGGTGGTGTAGAGATCCAGAGACTCCAGCTGGGAGACATGGAGTTGCGGGTTCCTACTGTCATCCACGCCACAAACCTGCTCAGATGAACTGTGATGAAGATCTACAACAGGAGACGCTGGCGTGGTCTCCTGCCTCTCAGGACATGGTGGGTCCAATTCCTCTGCTTGTCCATAGATCATGCTCAACAATTTGACTTCACAAAGCATGTCTGCTGTCTTTGTCACGTCTCGTGTTACTAATAACATCAGTTCAGGTGGTCTGCTTGGTTCTGTACCCCGCCATGAGAGGAAGTGAGAATCATTCTTCCCCTTTCTCAATAATCCATGCTGCAGCTGGGGGGGCATGCAGGTACTGTATTACAGTTTCAATGGCCAAAAGATGTCTCATTTGAAGTTGAAAAAAATAATAATAATGCTAAATGTGGGTATAAACAACCAGAATGGGTGTAAATTTGGTTCATTCTGCTGTTCAAGAAAGATTTAAGGTCGTTTGCATGCATCGTGATATAAAAGAAAATAATGCAAAAAAAAAATCATAATTGTTTCCCTTTTAATACTCTTTTTTTCTTATAAATAAATGTCTTATTTATATCTTATATAAGGCTTATGTTCAATTTTATTCAGATGCCATTCTGGTTCTACCACCCATATTTACCATTCATTCATTCTTTTTCTATACCGCTTATCCTCATAAAGGTCATAATTGTAGTTATTTTCAACTTTTTTTCAATAATTTGGAATTTAGGAAACAAATATTTAAAAAAATATCTTACTAGAATAATTTTCTGCCGATGAAATTTCGGATCTAATTTTTTAGAAGTATTTAATTAGAAATATTTCAATGAGTGACTCATAAAGGATAAAAATACAAACCTTGAGAATCTTAATATAACATTATCCATTATTTTTATTGTTGTTTTTTAACATATGCAGTATTTTTGTCAGATGCCATTCTGGTTCTACCACCTGTATTTACCATTCTTTTTCTATAACGCTTATCCTCATAAAGGTCATAATTGTAATTATTTTCAACTTTTTAAAAAATAATTTAGAATTGAGGAAACAAGTATTTACAAAATATATTTTACTAGACTAATTTTCTGCCGATTAAATTTCGGATCTAATTTTTTAGAAGTATTTCATTAGAAATATTTCAATGAGTGCCTCATAAAGGATAAAAATACAAACCTTGAGAATCTTAAGAAACATTATCCATTATTTTTATTGTTGTTTTTTAACATATAGAGTATTTTTTTTATCATATTCCATGTTGGGATCTTTTATGAGCTATCACTTTGAAATAAAAAAATCACCTTTTAATACATTTTTTTCTAAAGTAAATGTCTTATTTATAAAGGCGTGTGTTAAATTTTATTCAGATGCCATTCTGGTTCTACTACCCGTATTTACCATTCATTCATTCTTTTTCTATACCGCTTATCTTCATAAAGGTCATAATTGTAGTTATTTTCAACTTTTTTTTTTAGGTCAACTGTAGCCCATGCCAACTACACCCCCCAAATTGGTCACCAGTCAATCACAGGGTGCATATAAACAAACGACTATTTAACATAGTACATGTTTATGGAGTGAGGAAGCCGGAGTCCCCCAAGTAAGTTCATGCACATGCAGACAGAACAGGCTAACGCCACACACAGATGCCCCCAAAGAGACTCAAAACCTCAATTTGTGTTTTGTTTTTTTTTACTCACTCACAAGCACTTTTTACCGTGTAAAGAAACAACACAGATATGAATAAAAGAGCCTTAATGGAATCAAAACAACATATGAGAGATACTAATTCCTTTTTTTCCTACCTCATGCACACTTACATATGTATCAGTGCTAAAGCAGAAGTAGCACTTTCACATTCATACGTAACCGCAAGTCGTCATTTCTTCTGACAAACATAGAAGGTCAAATTGGCATTTTATGCAAGTGAGCTAAAGGAAAGAGTCATGAGATTTATTTAGAGTTTTACAGTATTTATGGATTGGATTTTTTTCTACCTTGGCTTTGCAGACGTCTCATTTAGGAATCACAAGACAATCACAAGTTTTATTATTCATAGATGTATCTTTCTTATAGTTTCTTGACAATTAAATGTTTATAATGTCCTTAGCATATACTGTGGATTCTATACGCAGGTTCCTTTAAGGAACATCAGTGGTAATCTGACACCTGAACCGGACCTGTTTCTCTAAAGTGTCGAATTACAGAGCTGCTATGCAACCAAGCGACTAACACCAAAGATGAGGTCAGGTTGAACAAGAGCGTCATAGTTTCAGCTTATCAGCACCTTGGACAGAGACATATCCAGGTAAGCTTGATTCTGACTAAGCTATGGACGTCAGAGGCAAGTTTTTAACCTTGATCAGCTTTGTTTAGTGGGATGTTTCGGAAGATAAATTATGTATTCCGTCCTAATCATAATGGACAAAAAGGGCGAGACTGTGGCAGTCGAGGAGAATTCGGGCAAGACTACCACAGCGCCTGCACAGTCAGGCTGGTCCGCAGCACGTCCATGCTGGTGTTGGGAGAGCGATCTCAGTCGACGTTGAAACGGAGCAAAAGCACAGTGAGCATCGAATCCACCTTGTACTACTACCAGAGACAAGAAGACCGCATATGGCTCTACTCCCAGAATCGGAACTGCCTGGAGTACCTGGAGGCACTGGTGGCTCTGAGGCGGCGTTACACCGAGAGCATCTTGAAAAGTAGCGATACTGTCAAGGCCTCAGCGTCCTCAAAGAAGAAAGCTGCACCACCAGCTCCACTCACACAACCGGTACGCCTTCACTTTCCACTTTTGTGTGAAAATGCACAAGTTTGCAATATCCCGCTTTATTAACAAATGCCGGATCTAAACTGGCCTTGTAATTCAACACTATTCAGCAAAGTGGCAAATTTGTATAAGCTCTGTGTGAAAGGGACAATGGTGACATGAGCCCCGTTCACACTTAAAAGTCCTTGTAAGCCAGCTTTTTCTTGGCTTTTTTCCGTATCTGTGCTGTTTACACAGAACAGCATTTTCAAGCTCTAACTGTCCTTTTTCCATGCATACAGCATACTGTTGACCTGGCAAGTTTTCTGCCTCTGAGGTAGTATGAGAGGTGTAGTAGAGATGGGATGGTGCTTCTGATGGTTCAATTTGGCTATTTTCCTGATCCTGAGGTAATGTCAGAGCTGGAACTCTCCATCCATCCATCTATCCATCCATCCACCCATCCACTCTGGACTGGTCGGGTCACGAGCCAATCGCAGGAGCTGAAACTGTCATTCATTCATTCATTCATTCATTTTCTACTGCTTTTTCCTCACAAGGGTTGCAGGGGGTGCTGGAGCCTATCCCAGCTGTCTTTGGGCGAGAGGCGGGGTACACCGTGGACTGGTCGCCAGCCAATCACAGGGCACATATAGACAAACAACCATTCACACTCACATTCATACCTATGGACAATTTGGAGTCGGCAATTAACCTAGCATGTTTTTGGAATGTGGGAGAAAACCGGAGTACCCGGAGAAAACCCACGCATGCACGGGGAGAACATGCAAACTCCACACAGAGATGGCCGAGGGTGGGAGCTGAAACTGTGTGAAAGCATATGTGTGGGAAAATATGTATAAAATGGGTAATGTGACATCATCTGCTCCTTTCACACAAAAAAGCCATGAAATTTCAGCATTTTCCTGGCTTTTTGCGTGTGTTTGTCTGTGCAGCACAGCAAATGTTTGTGTGTATATTGTTGACATGGGAATTTTCTACTTTCGCAGGAAGTATCAGAGGTGGACTTGTACCTTTCTCACAAGTATTTTACACATAACACCAGATGCGGTGTTGATGTCATCTTATTATTTGATAGCAGCATGCCATGTTGCTTTTCACTGCGTTCTGTTTGAAAAGCACAGACAGTTGAATGCATTTCCCTGGCTGCCTCCGTTCTGTTCCGTATGTCTTGTCTATGATATGGACGTATCTCGCTACACCTTTGCTAACATCAGACAACAACTGTCTCTCCTCGTTCACAGGCATCAAAAGTGACCCCTTCAGCTCCGCCTGTGCCCAATGTGGAGGACACTTTGCAATTTTTGGATGAGGTGATTGCAAGCTGTGACAGTGAAGCTCAACACAAACCTTACATGGACAATGGACACGCTGACGTGGACTTCATAGGTGAGGTCTTCCCTTCATGTTCCCTCTGTGCTCACTTGTACTGAAGACAGCCAATAGCCCGTTTTGGTAATGGGACCAGTCCTGTAAATGAAGATAATAAACAGCTGGGAATAAATTATTACAAATACATACAACACATATTATAATGTAAGTTCTAAAATGTATGTCAGTGCGTATGGTAATGGTTAGGCCAGCAGAGAAGGCCTTGCTCCTGACTGTACGCCACTGTGTTTAATAACAGGCACTATAAAATATTCAGGCAAAGGACTGAGATAAATGACTCTGTCTAGATTGGTGAGTGTGTTGTAAATTATGCCATTTCAATCAAAGTATGATGGCGCAAATTGAATTAAGCTTCTCTGTATAGTGAAACAATGTTTAATCAAATATGACCTTGACATTTCTGGGGCTGTGCTGTTGGCGTGGGAGAATTACACCTTTATCAGTGTAATCAAAACACAGGCCTTGCTGGTGATGTCAACCATGGCATCATAATAATAATGTGTGTGTGGACGTGCCACACATATGAACATGAATACCCACTGTCATGACAACCATGAAGGGCATGTATATATATATATATATATATATATATATATATATATATATATATATATAATTTATTTATGTATTATTCATTCATTCATTTTCTACCGCTTTTTCCTCACGAGGGTCACAGGGATGCTGGAGCCTATCCCAGCTGTCTTTGGGCAAGAGGCGGGGTACACCCTGGACTGGTCGCCAGCCAATCACAGGGCACATATAGACAAACAACCATTCACACTCACATTCATACCCATGGACAATTTGGAGTCGCCAATTAACCTAGCATGTTTTTGGAATGTGGGAGGAAACCGGAGTACCCGGAGAAAACCCACGCATGCACGGGGAGAACATGCAAACTCCACACAGAGATGGCCGAGGGTGGAATTGAACGCTGGTCTCCTAGCTGTGAGGTCTGCGCGCTAACCACTAGACCGCCGTGCCGCCCTAAATATGATTTTATTTATTATTATAATTTTTATTTTAATAGTTATTGATGTTTAATGAAGGAAATGTCTCTCACCAACAGTGGCCTGCAGCTCTGCAGAACACAACCTCCACTCCAACTGGGTCTTGCGGGTTCCACGGGGGGCGGATGACCCAGACAGGAAGCAACAGGAGCAGGTTGTGTCCTGTGCCAAGGAAAAGGTCCTCAATAAGAAGAACCAGAGCGGGTCGACCAGCAGCAGGTTGCGTCTGCAGAGGAACCCCATCCATTTACCCAAAGTGGTGGAGAGCACCCTGCAGACGCTACGTTTCAAGGCCAAGTGGAAAAAGTCCTGAGGATGAGCGGAGACTTGAAAGTAAAACTTTGGTTGCTTTACACCTTTTGGTATGAACAATTTGCTAAAGAATGTACTTTTTACACACCGGTTTGCACCTAATATTGTTTTTTAATATTTCGGTCCGGACCACGGCATCGAACCACAAGTGTGAACATGTCCTACAAGGCAACCAAACCTGCTGCTTGGTAGACATACTGTCATCTCTTTATTGTATCTTATTAAGACTGTGCACCTGATGAAGTGTCAACAATCACATTTATAAGAATCCATGAAGGATATTAGGATTGATTTTTATCAATTGAATCTTTTACTGAAACCTTCTGGGTTTTTTATTATAAGTGAAAAAAGTTGTGATGGGATTTTGATTGAAAGGCACCAAAGGCAAAGGACAACAATGAGCATCTCAGCATAGTTCACCTTGAAGTGTAGAAAACCTCCATCCGAAGCATTAGAAGAAAATAATCTCACACCCTTTGATATTGTAAAAGGGAAAAGATGTTCCAACTGCGTGTATAAAAGGATCCACAAGTGCCCACCATGAGTGTAGCCCCCCCCCCCCCCCCCCCCCCCCCACCCTCATCCACCAACAAGGTCAATGGTATTTGTCATTGGACAGTGCTACAATAAGAAAAACACATAGCCTTGAATACATACAGCACATCCTCGCAGTAAGGAAATTATGTTTAATTTCAACTGCTATAGAGCATAGCCATGAAATCTTTGAAGGCCTCAACTATAGAGACGGATACTCAAAATCAGCTGTGTTCTTGTTCTTCCATTAGACCAGAAGTCCCTAACCACCAGTGAGTACCATGAAGTGGACACTTGACTTAAATTATTTTTAAATAACAGCATCTGGAAATATGGGCTATGTTATTTAAGATATGTACAGTTAGAAATCACACCATCTGTTGCAAGCGGCCAGAATGCCGATACTATGTGGAGATGCATAAAGGTAAGGTTTGATGATATTATTGAGTGTTAATGTGTATAATTGTCCATTCACAACCTCAATTAATTCTGAACTGTTATGACACACATTAAGTTCTCTCTGAAAAACAAACTTCAGGCTCGTACTGATGTATTCATGTCGTGCTAATAAATTTGATCTTGTTAGGGCTCGAGCACTGACCAGTGCGAAAGCCCTATTGTAATCGTAATGTTTATTAGGGCTCGAGCACTGACCAGTGCGAAAGCCCTATTGTAATCGTAATGTTTATTATTATTAGGGCTCGAGCACTGACCAGTGCGAAAGCCCTATTGTAATCGTTCCGTTTCTTTTTATTATTATTATTATTCTTCTCCGCCTTTGAGCGCCATTTTGAGGGCCTGAACATGCCCGAAAACTCACCAAATTTGCCGAGCGCATCAGGTCTGGCGAAAAATTTGATATTTTATGGGTTTCAAATATAATGTTCCAAAATTGGCTCTCTAGCGCCACCTTGAAATTAAAAAAAAATTGGCCCCCGCCACCAGTTTCACCGATCGTCACGAAACTTGGTGGACACGTCTATCGTGGCAGGACAGACCAAAAAGTCTCAAGAACCCATATTGGAAAACGAACAGGAAGTCGGCCATTTTGGATGGCGGCGGCCTTTTTCGGGCCAGAAGTTGGGGTCATATCTCGACGAACTCCTCCTAGGGGGTTTGACCGAATGAGTCCGTTGTTGCATCAACGGACACTAGACGGATGGCCGACGTTAAATTGCGAAGGATTTTGGGATATTCTGTACGATGTGGGCGTGGCACGCCCCCAAATTTTGCCCTTTTTCATCTGTCCGGGCCTTGCACGCTGAGCGTAACTGTAGACGTGAATAACTTGGCTCCACGTGGTCAGATCTTCATCATACTTGGTACATGTGATCATGGCCCCGCCCCGAAAGTCCCCGTAGGTCACTTCCTGATTTCGTCGCAGCGCCACCTATTGGCGACAGGCTAAAGGCGTGTCATCTACATGAGGCCTTTTCTGGCAGGAGATTCATCAGATGAACACCGAGGTCACAAGGTCACTGCCTGACAGCCTGGTGAAGCCTGTTGATGGACCATGATGCAGGAAAAGCGCACGTGGTGGGCGTGGCCTGGCGGCGAATGCTCAGGCCTCGCCGTTTACAAAGAAAGGGTCATCATTCGCCCGCAGAAGGTCGCATGTGCTTGAAAACTCATAAGGGGGGGCAGATTCCAAGCCTGAGGGCCCTGGTGGGGCCCCCATTTGAAACCAAGCCAAATTGACTCACTAGCGCCCCCTACAACTTTTAAAATAATTATCCCTCGCCTCCCGTTGCACGTATGGGCATGATTTTCGGAGTAGACATCACTCGTGACAGGACGCACAAAAAAGTCTCAAGAACCCATGTTCTAAAACCAACAGGAAGTCCGCCATTTTAGGTGGCGGCGGCCATTTGGGGGAGGATGTAGGGGTCGTATCTCGACGAACTCCTCTTAGGGGGTTTGACCGAATGAGTCCGTTGTAGCATCAACGGACACTAGACGGACGGCCCACATTAAATTGCGAAGGATTTTGGGCTGCTACTTAGGATGTGGGCGTGGCACGCCACCAAACTTTTACTTTAACCTTAACTTTTACCATATCTGGCCCTGCCTGGTGTCTGGCCTTGCCTTGAAGCAATGTACATCAAAGTCAATACACAGTTTGACTGACAGACTGATGATGTCATTCGATGGACTATGATGTGTGTAAAGCACATTTGGTGGGCGTGGCCACGGCGAATGGTCAGCCTTCGCCATTGACCATCGAAGGCTCATATTTTGCCCGCAGAAGGTCACAGGTTGCTGAAATCTTACACGTAAGGTCAGAATCCAGGCCTGAGCGCCCTGGTGGTGCTCCCATGTGACACCAATCTAAATTGACACACTAGCGCCACCTAGAAGTTTCAATTCATTATCCCTCGCCACCCGTTGCACGTATCACTATGATTTTCGGTGGAGACGTCTATCATGACAGGACGCACCTAACGCTCCAGAACCCATGTTGACAACACAGCGCCACCAACTGGTGGAAATGTATATCTGCCTAAACTTCCTTCCACATGGTCGGATCGTCTCCAAATTTTTTTGGGTGGGTTCGGTCACCCTCCAGTCTGTGACTGTGTGTGTATATGGTCTCTATAGCGCCACCAACTGGTGGAAATGTATATCTGCTGTAACTTCCTGATTCATGGTCAGATTGTCTTGAAATTTTTTTTGGTGTGTCTGGTCAATCTCTGGTCTGTTATACTGTGTGTACATAGACTGTATAGCGCCACCAACTGGTGGAAATGTATATCACCTGTAACTTCCTTCCACATGGTCGGATCGTCTCCAAATTTTTTTGGGTGGGTTCGGTCACCCTACAGTCTGTGACTGTGTGTGTATATAGATTCTATAGCGCCACCAACTGGTGGAAATGTATATCTGCTGTAACTTCCTGATTCATGGTCAGATTGTCTTGAAATTTTTTTTGGTGTGTTGGGTCAATCTCTGGTCTGTTATACTGTGTGTACATAGACTCTATAGCGCCACAACTGGTGGAAATGTACATCAGCTGTAACTTCCTTCCACATGGTCGGATCTGCCCCAAATTTTTTCTGGTGGTTTGGGATACCCTCCAGTCTATGACTGGGTGTGTACATAGACTCTATAGCGCCACAACTGGTGGAAATGTACATCAGCTGTAACTTCCTTCCACATGGTCGGATCTGCCCCAAATTTTTTCTGGTGGTTTGGGATACCCTCCAGTCTATGACTGGGTGTGTACATAGACTCTATAGCGCCACCAACTGGTGAAAATGTATATCTGCCGTCACTTCCTCCCACTTGGTCCGATCTGCCCAAATTTTTTTCTAGTGGTTTGGGGTACCCTCTGGTCTATGACAGTGTGTGTACATACACTATAGCGCCACCATTTGGTGGAAATGTATATCTGCCGTAACTTCCTTCCACATGGTCGCATCGGCCCCAAATTTTTTCTGGTGGTTTGGGGTACCCTCTGGTCTATGACTGTGTGTGTACATAGACTGTATAGCGCCACCAACTGGTGGAAATGTATATCTGCCGTAACTTTCTCCCACATGGTCGGATCTGCCCGAATTTTTTTCTGGTGGTTCAAGGTATCCTCTGGTCTATGACAGTGTGTGTACATACGCTATAGCGCCACCAACTGGTGGAAATGTATATCAGCTGTAACTTCCTTCCACATGGTCGGATCGGTCCCAAATTTTTTTTGCTGGGTTGGGTCACCCTCCACTCGGTGACTGGGTGTGTACATACACTCTATAGCGCCACCAACTGGTGAAAATGTATATCTGCCGTAACTTCCTTCCACATGGTCGGATCGGTACCAAATTTTTTCTGGTGGTTTGGGGTACCCTCTGGTCTATGACTGTGTGTGTACATAGACTTTATAGCGCCACCAACTGGCGGAAATGTATACAACCATAGCTTCCTTCCACATGGTCGGATCGTCTCTAAATTTTTTTTGGTCGGTCGGGTAACCCTCCACTCTTTGAATCTGCGTGTCCATAGACTCTATAGCGCCACCAACTGGTGGAAATGTATATCAGCTGTATCTTCCTTCCACATGGTCGGATCGGTCCCACATTTTTTCTGGTGGTTTGGGGTACTCTCTGGTCTATGACTGTGTGTGTACATACACTCTATAGCGCCACCAACTGGTGGAAATGTATATAGCCGTAACTTCCTTCCACATGGTCGGATCAGGCCCAAATTTTTTCTGGTGGTCTGGGGTACCCTCTGGTCTATGACTGTGTGTGTACATAGACTCTATAGCGCCACCAACTAGTGGAAATGTATATCTGCCGTAACTTCCTCCCACATGGTCGGATCTTCCCGAATTTTTTTCTAGTGGTTCGGGGTACCCTCTGGTCTATGACAGTGTGTGTACATACGCTATAGCGCCACCAACTGGTGGAAATGTATATCTGCCGTAACTTCTTTCCACATGGTCGGATCGGCACCAAATTTTTTCTGGCGGTTTGGGGTACCCTCTGGTCTATGACTGTGTGTGTACATAGACTGTATAGCGCCACCAACTGGTGGAAATTTATATCTGCCGTAACTTTCTCCCACATCTTCGGATCTGCCCGAATTTTTTTCTTGTGGTTTAAGGTATCCTCTGGTCTATGACAGTGTGTGTACATACGCTATAGCGCCACCAACTGGTGGAAATGTATATCAGCTGTAACTTCCTTCTACATGGTCGGATCAGTCCCAAATTTTTTCTGGTGGTTCGGGGTACCCTCTGGTCTATGACTGTGTGTAAACATAGACTCTATAGCGCCACCAACTGGTGGAAATGTATATAGCTGTAACTTCCTTCCACATGGTCGGATCGTCTCTAAATTTTTTTTGGTCGGTCGGGTCACCCTCCACTCTTTGGATCTGCGTGTCCATAGACTCTATAGCGCCAACAACTGGAGGAAATGTATATCTACCGTAACTTCTTCCCACATGGTCGGATCTGCCCGAATTTTTTTCTGGTGGTTCGGGGTACCCTCTGGTCTATGACAGTGTGTGTACATACGCTATAGCGCCACCAACTGGTGGAAATGAATATCAGCCGTAACTTCCTTCTGCACGGTCGGATCCGCACCTAATTTTTTCTGGTGGTTCGGGGTACCCTCCGGTCCGTTACCATGTGGGCGCATAGACTGTATAGCGCCACCAACAGGCGGAAACGTATATCCGCCACAAGTACCTACCGCACGGTCCGATCGTCGCAAATTTTTTTATGGAGGTTCGGGGCGCCGGACGGGACGTGACCGCGCACCTTGCCGCCGGAGTCGCCCCCTCCTGGCGGAAAATTGCATGTGCCGTAACTCCCTTACCGCTTATCCCATCGCCGCGGTTTTTCGTACGCCGCGTCCGCGCGCCCGTCCGGACACGCACGCGCCCCGACCCGCGCGTACCCCCGACCCGCGCGTACCCCCGACCCGCGCGTACCCCCGACCGCGTCGGGGTGCTCGAGCCCGCTCATCACTGCTTGCAGTTTTAATTAGGGCTCGAGCACTGACCAGTGCGAAAGCCCTATTGTAATCGTTCCGTTTCTTTTTCTTATTATTATTATTATTATTATTCTTCCGCGCCTTTGAGCGCTATTTTGAGGGCCTTAACATGCCCGAAAACTCACCAAATTTGGCGAGCGCATCAGGTCTGGCGAAAAATTTGATATTTTATGGGTTACAAATATAATGTTCCAAAATTGGCTCTCTAGCGCCACCTTGAATTTTAAAAAAAATTAGCCCCCGCCACCAGTTTCACCGATCGTCACGAAACTTGGTGGAGACGTCTATCGTGACAGGACGGACCAAAAAGTCTCAAGAACCCATATTGGAAAACGAACAGGAAGTCGGCCATTTTGGATGGCGCCGGCCTTTTTCGGGCCAGAAGTTGGGGTCGTATCTCGACGAACTCCTCCTAGGGGGTTTGACCGAATGAGTCCGTTGTTGCATCAACGGACACTAGACGGATGGCCGACGTTAAATTGCGAAGGATTTTGGGATATTCCATACGATGTGGGCGTGGCACGCCCCCAAATTTTGCCCTTTTTCATCTGTCCGGGCCTTGCACGCTGAGCGTAACTGTAGACGTGAATAACTTGGCTCCACGTGGCCAGATTTTCATCATACTTGGTACATGTGATCATGGCCCCGCCCCGAAGGTCCCCGTAGGTCACTTCCTGATTTCGTCGCAGCGCCACCTATTGGCGACAGGCTAAAGGCGTGTGATCTACATGAGGCCTTTTCTGGCAGGAGATTCATCAGATGAACACCGAGGTCACAAGGTCACTGCCTGACAGCCTGGTGAAGCCTGTTGATGGACCATGATGCAGGAAAAGCGCACGTGGTGGGCGTGGCCTGGCGGCGAATGCTCAGGCCTCGCCGTTTACAAAGAAAGGGTCATCATTCGCCCGCAGAAGGTTGCATGTGCTTGAAAACTCATAAGGGGGGGCAGATTCCAGGCCTGAGGGCCCTGGTGGGGCCCCCATTTGAAACCAAGCCAAATTGACTCACTAGCGCCACCTACAAGTTTTAAAATAATTATCCCTCGCCTCCCGTTGCACGTATGGGCATGATTTTCGGAGGAGACATCACTCGTGACAGGACGCACAAAAAAGTCTCAAGAACCCATGTTCAAAAACCAACAGGAAGTCGGCCATTTTAGGTGGCGGCGGCCATTTGGGGGAGGATGTATCTCGACGAACTCCTCCTAGGGGGTTTGACCGAATGAGTCCGTTGTAGCATCAACGGACACTAGACGGATGGCCCACGTTAAATTGCGAAGGATTTTGGGCTGCTACTTAGGATGTGGGCGTGGCACGCCACCAAACTTTTACTTTAATTTTAACTTTTACCTTATCTGGCCCTGCCTGGTGTCTGGCCTTGCCTTGAAGCAATGTACATCAAAGTCAATACACAGTTTGACTGACAGACTGATGATGTCAGTCGATGGACTGTGATGTGTGTAAAGCACATGTGGTGGGCGTGGCCACGGCGAATGGTCAGCCTTCGCCATTGACCATCGAAGGCTCATATTTTGCCCGCAGAAGGTCACAGGCTGCTGAAATCTTACACGTAAGGTCAGAATCCAGGCCTGAGCGCCCTGGTGGTGCTCCCATGTGACACCAATCTAAATTGACACACTAGCGCCACCTAGAAGTTTCAATTCATTATCCCTCGCCACCCGTGGCACGTATCACTATGATTTTCGGTGGAGACGTCTATCATGACAGGACGCACCTAACGCTCCAGAACCCATGTTCAAAACACAGCGCCACCAACTGGTGGAAATGTATATCACCTGTAACTTCCTTCCACATGGTCGGATCGTCTCCAATTTTCTTTGGGTGGGTTCGGTCACCCTCCAGTCTGTGACTGTGTGTGTACATCGACTCTATAGCGCCACAACTGGTGGAAATGTATATCAGCTGTAACTTCCTTCCACATGGTCGGATCTGCCCCCAATTTTTTCTGGTGGTTTGGGATACCCTCCGGTCTATGACTGGGTGTGTACATAGACTCTATAGCGCCACCAACTGGTGAAAATGTATATCTGCCGTAACTTCCTCCCACTTGGTCCGATCTGCCCAAATTTTTTTCTGGTGGTTTGGGGTACCCTCTGGTCTATGACTGTGTGTGTACATACACTATAGCGCCACCAACTGGTGGAAATGTATATCAGCTGTAACTTCCTTCCACATGGTCGCATCGGCCCCAAATTTTTTCTGGTGGTTTGGGGTACCCTCTGCTCTATGATTGTGTGTGTACATAGACTGTATAGCGCCACCAACTGGTGGAAATGTATATCTGCCGTAACTTTCTCCCACATGGTCGGATCTGCCCGAATTTTTTTCTGGTGGTTCAGGGTACCCTCTGGTCTATGACAATGTGTGTACATACGCTATAGCGCCTCCAACTGGTGGAAATGTATATCAGCTGTAACTTCCTTCTACATGGTCGGATCAGTCCCAAATTTTTTCTGGTGGTTCGGGGTACCCTCTGGTCTATGACTGTGTGTATACATAGACTCTATAGCGCCACCAACTTGTGGAAATGTATATAGCCATAACTTCCTTCCACATGTTCGGATCGTCTCTAAATTCTTTTTGGTCGGTCGGGTCACCCTCCACTCTTTGGATCTGCATGTCCATAGACTCTATAGCGCCACCAACTGGTGGCAATGTATATCTGCCGTAACTTCCTCCCACATGGTCGGATCTGCCCAAATTTTTTTCTGGTGGTTCGGGGTACCCTCTGGTCCGTTCCCATGTGGGCGCATAGACTGTATAGCGCCACCAACAGGCGGTAACGTATATCCGCCACAAGTAACTACCGCACGGTCCGATCGTTGTGAATTTTTTTATGGCGGTTCGGGACGTCGGACGGGACGTGACCGCGCACCCGCCTCGCCGCCGGCGTCGCCCCCTCCTGGCGGAAATTTGTAAATGCCGTAACTCCCTTACCGCTTATCCGATCGCCGCGGTTTTTCGTACGGCGCGTCCGCACGCCCGTCCGGTCGCGCGCGCGCCCCCGACCCGCGCGCACCCCCGACCCGCGCGTAACCCCGACCGCGTCGGGGTGCTCGAGCCCGCTCATCACTGCTCGCAGTTTTAATTATTATTATTATTATTATTATTATTATTATTCTGCCGATTCGACGGCCATTTTGAGGGCCTGAACATGCCCGAAAACTCACCAAATTTTGCAAGCGCGTCAGGTCTGCCGAAAATTTCGATCTGGTGGGGGTCCCGAAAACAATGTTCCAAAATTGACTCTCTAGCGCCACCTTTTATTTTTGAAAAAATTGGCCCCCGACACCAGTTTCACCTATCGTCACGAAACTTTGTGGAGACGTCTATCGTGACAGGACGGACCAAAAAGTCTCAAGAACCCATATTGTAAAACGGACAGGAAGTCGGCCATTTTGGATGGCGCCGGCCTTTTTCGGGCCAGAAGTTGGGGTCGTATCTCGACGAACTCCTCCTAGGGGGTTTGACCGAATGAGTCCGTTGTTGCATCAACGGACATTAGACGGCTGGCCGACGTTAAATTGCGAAGGATTTTGGGATATTCCATACGATGTGGGCGTGGCACGCCCCCAAATTTTGCCCTTTTTCATCTGCCCGGGCCTTGCACGCTGAGCGTAACTGTAGACGTGAATAACTTGCCTCCACATGGTCAGATCTTCATCATACTTGGTACATGTGATCATGGCCCCGCCCCGAAGGTCCCCGTAGGTCACTTCCTGATTTCGTCGCAGCGCCACCTATTGGCGACAGGTTAAAGGCGTGTCATCTACATGAGGCCTTTTCTGGCAGGAGATTCATCAGATGAACACCGAGGTCACAAGGTCACTGCCTGACAGCCTGGTGAAGCCTGTTGATGGACCATGATGCAGGAAAAGCGCACGTGGTGGGCGTGGCCTGGCGGCGAATGCTCAGGCCTCGCCGTTTACAAAGAAAGGGTCATCATTCGCCCGCAGAAGGTCGCATGTGCTTGAAAACTCATAAGGGGGGTCAGATTCCAGGCCTGAGGGCCCTGGTGGGGCCCCCATTTGAAACCAAGCCAAATTGACTCACTAGCGCCACCTACAAGTTTTAAAATAATTATCCCTCGCCTCCCGTTGCACGTATGGGCATGATTTTCGGAGGAGACATCACTCGTGACAGGACGCACAAAAAAGTCTCAAGAACCCATGTTCTAAAACCAACAGGAAGTCCGCCATTTTAGGTGGCGGCGGCCATTTGGGGGAGGATGTAGGGGTCGTATCTCGACGAACTCCTCCTAGGGGGTTTGACCGAATGAGTCCGTTGTAGCATCAGCGGACACTAGACGGATGGCCCACGTTAAATTGCGAAGGATTTTGGGCTGCTACTTAGGATGTGGGCGTGGCACGCCACCAAACTTTTACTTTAACCTTAACTTTTACCTTATCTGGCCCTGCCTGGTGTCTGGCCTTGCCTTGAAGCAATGTACATCAAAGTCAATACACAGTTTGACTGACAGACTGATGATGTCAGTTGATGGACTGTGATGTGTGTAAAGCACATGTGGTGGGCGTGGCCACGGCGAATGGTCAGCCTTCGCCATTGACCATCGAAGGCTCATATTTTGCCCGCAGAAGGTCACAGGCTGCTAAAATCTTACACGTAAGGTCAGAATCCAGGCCTGAGCGCCCTGGTGGTGCTCCCATGTGACACCAATCTAAATTGACACACTAGCGCCACCTAGAAGTTTCAATTCATTATCCCTCGCCACCCGTGGCACGTATCACTATGATTTTCGGTGGAGACGTCTATCATGACAGGACGCACCTAACGCTCCAGAACCCATGTTCAAAACACAGCGCCACCAACTGGTGGAAATGTATATCTGCCATAACTTCCTGATTCATGGTCAGATTGTCTTGAATTTTTTTTTGGTGTGTTGGGTCAATCTCTGGTCTGTTATACTGTGTGTACATAGACTGTATAGCACCACCTATTGGTGGCAATGTATATCAGCTGTAACTTCCTTCCACATGGTCGGATCTGCCCCAAATTTTTTCTGGTGGTTTGGGATACCCTCCAGTCTATGACTGGGTGTGTACATAGACTCTATAGCGCCACCAACTGGTGAAAATGTATATCTGCCGTCACTTCCTCCCACTTGGTCCGATCTGCCCAAAGTTTTTTCTGGTGGTTTGGGGTACCCTCTGGTCTATGACTGTGTGTGTACATACACTATAGCGCCACCAACTGGTGGAAATGTATATCAGCTGTAACTTCCTTCCACATGGTCGCATCGGCCCCAAATTTTTTCTGGTGGTTTGGGGTACCCTCTGGTCTATGACTGTGTGTGTACATAGACTGTATAGCACCACCAACTGGTGGCAATTTATATCTGCCGTAACTTTCTCCCACATGGTCGGATCTGTCCCAAATTTTTTCTGGTGGTTCGGGGTACCCTCTGGTCTATGACTGTTTGTATACATAGACTCTATAGCGCCACCAACTGGTGGAAATGTATATAGCCGTAACTTCCTTCCACATGGTCGGATCGTCTCTAAAATTTTTTTGGTCGGTCGGGTCACCCTCCACTCTTTGAATCTGCGTGTCCATAGACTCTATAGCGCCACCAACTGGTGGAAATGTATATCTGCCGTAACTTCCTCCCACATGGTCGGATCTTCCCAAATTTTTTTCTGGTGGTTCGGGGTACCCTCTGGTCTATGAATGTGTGTAACTCCCTTACCGCTTATCCGATCGCCGCGGTTTTTTGTACGGCGCGTCCGCACGCCCGTCCGGTCACGCGCGCGCCCCCGACCCGCGCGTACCCCCGACCCGCGCGTACCCCCGACCCGCGCGTACCCCCGACCCGCGCGTACCCCTGACCGCGTCGGGGTGCTCGAGCCCGCTCATCACTGCTTGCAGTTTTAATTATTATTATTATTATTCTGACGAAATGACGGCCTTTTTGAGGGCCTGAACATGCCCGAAAACTCACCAAATTTGGCGAGCGCATCAGGTCTGGCGAAAAATTTGATATTTTATGGGTTTCAAATATAATGTCCCAAAATTGGCTCTCTAGCGCCACCTTGAATTTTAAAAAAAATTAGCCCCCGCCACCACTTTCACCGATCGTCACGAAACTTGGTGGAGACGTCTATCGTGACAGGACGGACCAAAAAGTCTCAAGAACCCATATTGGAAAACGAACAGGAAGTCGGCCATTTTGGATGGCGCCGGCCTTTTTCGGGCCAGAAGTTGGGGTCGTATCTCGACGAACTCCTCCTAGGGGGTTTGACCGAATGAGTCCGTTGTTGCATCAACGGACACTAGACGGATGGCCGACGTTAAATTGCGAAGGATTTTGGGATATTCCATACGATGTGGGCGTGGCACGCCCCCAAATTTTGCCCTTTTTCATCTGTCCGGGCCTTGCACGCTGAGCGTAACTGTAGACGTGAATAACTTGGCTCTACGTGGTCAGATCTTCATCATACTTGGTACATGTGATCATGTTCCCGCCCCGAAGGTCCCCGTAGGTCACTTCCTGATTTCGTCGCAGCGCCACCTATTGGCGACAGGCTAAAGGCGTGTCATCTACATGAGGCCTTTTCTGGCAGGAGATTCATCAGATGAACACCGAGGTCACAAGGTCACTGCCTGACAGCCTGGTGAAGCCTGTTGATGGAGCATGATGCAGGAAAAGCGCACGTGGTGGGCGTGGCCTGGCGGCGAATGCTCAGGCCTCGCCGTTTACAAAAAAAGGGTCATCATTCGCCCGCAGAAGGTCGCATGTGCTTGAAAACTCATAAGGGGGGGCAGATTCCAGGCCTGAGGGCCCTGGTGGGGCCCCCATTTGAAACCAAGCCAAATTGACTCACTAGCGCCACCTACAAGTTTTAAAATAATTATCCCTCGCCTCCCGTTGCACGTATGGGCATGATTTTCGGAGGAGACATCACTCGTGACAGGACGCACAAAAAAGTCTCAAGAACCCATGTTCAAAAACCAACAGGAAGTCGGCCATTTTAGGTGGCGGCGGCCATTTGGGGGAGGATGTAGGGGTCGTATCTCGACGAACTCCTCCTAGGGGGTTTGACCGAATGAGTCCGTTGTAGCATCAACGGACACTAGACGGATGGCCCACGTTAAATTGCGAAGGATTTTGTGCTGCTACTTAGGATGTGGGCGTGGCACGCCACCAAACTTTTACTTTAACCTTAACTTTTACCTTATCTGGCCCTGCCTGGTGTCTGGCCTTGCCTTGAAGCAATGTACATCAAAGTCAATACACAGTTTGACTGACAGACTGATGATGTCAGTTGATGGACTATGATGTGTGTTAAGCACATGTGGTGGGCGTGGCCACGGCGAATGGTCAGCCTTCGCCATTGACCATCGAAGGCTCATATTTCGCCCGCAGAAGGTCACAGGCTGCTGAAATCTTACACGTAAGGTCAGAATCCAGGCCTGAGCGCCCTGGTGGTGCTCCCATGTGACACCAATCTAAATTGACACACTAGCGCCACCTAGAAGTTTCAATTCATTATCCCTCGCCGCCCGTTGCACGTATCACTATGATTTTCGGTGGAGACGTCTATCATGACAGGACACACCTAACGCTCCAGAACCCATGTTCAAAACACAGCGCCACCAACTGGTGGAAATGTATATCTGCTGTAACTTCCTCCCACTTGGTCCGATCTGCCCAAATTTTTTTCTGGTGGTTTGGGGTACCCTCTGCTTTATGACAGTGTGTGTACATACACTATAGCGCCACCAACTGGTGAAAATGTATATCTGCCATAACTTCCTCCCACATGGTCGGATCGGTCCAAAATTTTTTCTGGTGGTTTGGGGTACCCTCTGGTCTATGACTGTGTGTGTACATAGACTCTATAGCGCCACCAACTGGTGGAAATGTATATATGCCGTAACTTCCTGATTCATGGTCAGATTGTCTTGAATTTTTTTTTGGTGTGTTGGGTCAATCTCTGGTCTGTTATACTGTATGTACATAGACTGTATAGCGCCACCAATTGGTGGAAATGTATATCAGCTGTAACTTCCTTCCACATGGTCGGATCGGCCCCTAATTTTTTCTGGTGGTTTGGGGTACCCTCTGGTCTATGACTGTGTGTGTACATAAACTCTATAGCGCCACCAACTGGTGGAAATGTATATAACTGTAACTTCCTTCCGCATAGTCTGATCGTCTCTAAATTTTTTTTGGTCAGTCGGGTCACCCTCCACTCTTTGAATCTGCGTGTCCATAGACTCTATAGCGCCACCAACTGGTGGAAATGTATATCTGCCGTAACTTCCTCCCACATGGTCGGATCTGCCCGAATTTTTTTCCGGTGGTTCGGGGTACCCTCTGGTCTATGACAGTGTGTGTACATACGCTATAGCGCCACCAACTGGTAGAAATGTATATCAGCTGTAACTTCCTTCCACATGGTCGTATCGGCCCCAAATTTTTTCTGGTGGTTTGGGGTACCCTCTGGTCTATGACTGTGTGTGTACATAGACTCTATAGCGCCACCAACTGGTGAAAATGTATATCTGCCGTAACTTCCTTCCACATGGTCGGATCGGTCCCAAATTTTTTCTGGTGGTTTGGGGTACCGTCTGGTCTATGACTGTGTGTGTACATAGACTCTATAGCGCCACCAACTGGTGGAAATGTATATAGCCGTAACTTCCTTCCACATGGTCGGATAGTCTCTAAATTTTTTTTTGGTCGGTCGGGTCACCCTCCACTCTTTGAATCTGCGTGTCCATAGACTCTATAGCGCCACCAACTGGTGGAAATGTATATCTGCCGTAACTTCCTCCCACATGGTCGGATCTGCCCGAATTTTTTTCCGGTGGTTCGGGGTACCCTCTGGTCTATGACAGTGTGTGTACATACGCTATAGCGCCACCAACTGGTGGAAATGTATATCAGCCGTAACTTCCTTCCGCACGGTCGGATCGGCACCTAATTTTTTCTGGTGGTTCGGGGTACCCTCCGGTCCGTTACCGTGTGGGCGCATAGACTGTATAGCGCCACCCACAGGCGGAAACGTATATCCGCCGCAAGTACCTACCGCACGGTCCGATCGTCGCGGATTTTCTTATGGCGGTTCGGGGCGTCGGACGGGACGTGACCGCGCACCCGCCTCGCCGCCGGCGTCGCCCCCTCCTGGCGGAAAATTGCAAGTGCCGTAACTCCCTTACCGCTTATCCCATCGCCACAGTTTTTCGAACGGCGCGTCCGCGCGCCCGTCCGGACCCGCGCGCGCCCCCGACCCGTGCGTACCCCCGACCCGCGCGTACCCCCGACCGCGTCGGGGTGCTCGAGCCCGCTCATCACTGCTTGCAGTTTTAATTATTATTATTATTATTATTATTATTCTGCCGATTCGACGGCCATTTTGAGGGCCTGAACATGCCCGAAAACTCACCAAATTTTGCAAGCGCGTCAGGTCTGCCGAAAATTGCGATCTGGTGGGGGTCCCGAAAACAATGTTCCAAAATTGACTCTCTAGCGCCACCTTTTATTTTTGAAAAAATTGGCCCCCGACACCAGTTTCACCTATCGTCACGAAACTTTGTGGAGACGTCTATCGTGACAGGACGGACCAAAAAGTCTCAAGAACCCATATTGTAAAACGAACAGGAAGTCGGCCATTTTGGATGGCAGCGGCCTTTTTCGGGCAAGAAGTTGGGGTCGTATCTCGACGAACTCCTCCTAGGGGGTTTGACCGAATGAGTCCGTTGTTGCATCAACGGACACTAGACGGATGGCCCGCGTTAAATTGCGAAGGATTTTGGGATATTCCGTACGATGTGGGCGTGGCACGCCCCCAAATTTTGCCCTTTTTCATCTGTCCGGGCCTTGCACGCTGAGCGTAACTGTAGACGTGAATAACTTGGCTCCACGTGGTCAGATCTTCATCATACTTGGTACATGTGATCATGGCCCCGCCCCGAAGGTCCCCGTAGGTCACTTCCTGATTTCGTCGCAGCGCCACCTATTGGCGACAGGCTAAAGGCGTGTCATCTACATGAGGCCTTTTCTGGCAGGAGATTCATCAGATGAACACCGAGGTCACAAGGTCACTGCCTGACAGCCTGGTGAAGCCTGTTGATGGACCATGATGCAGGAAAAGCGCACGTGGTGGGCGTGGCCTGGCGGCGAATGCTCAGGCCTCGCCGTTTACAAAGAAAGGGTCATCATTCGCCCGCAGAAGGTCGCATGTGCTTGAAAACTCATAAGGGGGGGCAGATTCCAGGCCTGAGGGCCCTGGTGGGGCCTCCATTTGAAACCAAGCCAAATTGACTCACTAGCGCCACCTACAAGTTTTAAAATAATTATCCCTCGCCTCCCGTTGCACGTATGGGCATGATTTTCGGAGGAGACATCACTCGTGACAGGACGCACAAAAAAGTCTCAAGAACCCATGTTCAAAAACCAACAGGAAGTCGGCCATTTTAGGTGGCGGCGGCCATTTGGGGGAGGATGTAGGGGTCGTATCTCGACGAACTCCTCCTAGGGGGTTTGACCGAATGAGTCCGTTGTAGCATCAACGGACACTAGACGGATGGCCCACGTTAAATTGCGAAGGATTTTGGGCTGCTACTTAGGATGTGGGCGTGGCACGCCACCAAACCTTTGCTTTAACCTTAACTTTTACCTTATCTGGCCCTGCCTGGTGTCTGGCCTTGCCTTGAAGCAATGTACATCAAAGTCAATACACAGTTTGACTGACAGACTGATGATGTCAGTCGATGGACTATGATGTGTGTAAAGCACATGTGGTGGGCGTGGCCACGGCGAATGGTCAGCCTTCGCCATTGACCATCGAAGGCTCATATTTTGCCCGCAGAAGGTCACAGGCTGCTGAAATCCTACACGTAAGGTCAGAATCCAGGCCTGAGCGCCCTGGTGGTGCTCCCATGTGACACCAATCTAAATTGACACACTAGCGCCACCTAGAAGTTTCAATTCATTATCCCTCGCCACCCGTGGCACGTATCACTATGATTTTCGGTGGAGACGTCTATCATGACAGGACGCACCTAACGCTCCAGAACCCATGTTCAAAACACAGCGCCACCAACTGGTGGAAATGTATATCTGCCGTAACTTCCTTATACATGGTCGGATCGTCTCCAATTTTTTTTGGGTGGGTTCGGTCACCCTCCAGTCTGTGACTGTGTGTGTATATAGACTCTATAGCGCCACCAACTGGTGGAAATGTATATCTGCCGTAACTTCCTGATTCATGGTCAGATTGTCTTGAAATTTTTTTTGGTGTGTCGGTTCAATCTCTGGTCTGTCATACTGTGTGTACATAGACTGTATAGCGCCACCAACTGGTGGAAATGTATATCACCTGTAACTTCCTTCCACATGGTCGGATCGTCTCCAAATTTTTTTGGGTGGGTTCGGTCACCCTCCAGTCTGTGACTGTGTGTGTATATAGATTCTATAGCGCCACCAACTGGTGGAAATGTATATCTGCTGTAACTTCCTGATTCATGGTCAGATTGTCTTGAAATTTTTTTTGGTGTGTTGGGTCAATCTCTGGTCTGTTATACTGTGTGTACATAGACTCTATAGCGCCACAACTGGTGGAAATGTATATCAGCTGTAACTTCCTTCTACATGGTCGGATCTGCCCCAAATTTTTTCTGGTGGTTTGGGGTACCCTCTGGTCTATGACTGTGTGTGTACATACACTATAGCGCCACCAACTGGTGGAAATGTATATAGCCGTAACTTCCTTCCACATGGTCGGATCGTCTCTAAATTTTTTTTTGGTCGGTCGGGTCACCCTCCACTCTTTGAATCTGCGTGTCCATAGACTCTATAGCGCCACCAACTGGTGAAAATGTATATCTGCCGTAACTTCCTCCCACATGGTCGGATCTGCCCGAATTTTTTTCTGGCGGTTTGGGGTACCCTCTGGTCTATGACAGTGTGTGTACATACGCTATAGCGCCACCAACTGGTGGAAATGTATATCAGCCGTAACTTCCTTCCGCACGGTCGGATCCGCACCCAATTTTTTCTGGCGGTTCGGGGTACCCTCCGGTCCGTTACCGTGTGGGCGCATAGACTGTATAGCGTCACCCACAGGCGGAAACGTATATCCGCCGCAAGTACCTACCGCACGGTCCGATGGTCGCAAATTTTTTTATGGCGGTTCGGGGCGCCGGACGGGACGTGACCGCGCACCCGCCTCGCCGCCGGCGTCGCCCCCTCCTGGCGGAAAATTGCAAGTGCCGTAACTCCCTTACCGCTTATCCCATCGCCGCGGTTTTTCTTCCCGCGCGTCCGCGCGCCCGTCCGAACACGCGCGCGCCCCCGACCCGCGCGTACCCCCGACCGCGTCGGGGTGCTCGAGCCCGCTCATCACTGCTTGCAGTTTTAATTCCTGTCTTAGTTTTACACAATACATAATGAAAACTAATTGCATTTGATAGCTATGATATACAACAGCCCCCCCCCACAGTATTATACAATAATGCCTGATCTTGTACACTCATGTACACTCCCCTCCTGCAGGTGCTCCCAAACTTTTGAAGGGGAACATCTCTGTGTTCTCCCCGTGCATGCGTGGATTTTCTCCGGGTACTCTGGTTTCCTCCCACATTCCAAAAACATGCTAGGTTAATTGCTGACTCCAAATTGTCCATAGGTATGAATGTGAGTGTGAATGGTTGTTTGTCTATATGTGCCCTGTGATTGGCTGGCGACCAGTCCAGGGTGTACCCCGCCTCTTGCCCAAAGACAACTGGGATAGGCTCCAGCATCTAAGCAGATAAGTGGCATAGAAAATGGATGGATGGATGTAAAATGTGGATAAAGTACACAATAGTGTGACCAAACCTCGAACTTCAGCTAAGCAGGTGAAGACGGTAAACATTTTCTTTCCTTTAATACAAAAGTAACATTTACAAAATATGAAAAGAGCAACCGACCATCATTTTTTTTCCGATTTGACTTTGGGGCTGAAGAAAGATGACATTGTCTTCATCCCGGTCTTGTCCACCTTTGCCAGACTTTTCTGTGCGGCCGTCATCTTCTTTGGCGGCTTTATGTAATGAGACAGAAAGAAAGAGAGAAACATTCATGACACAATTTGACCTCCAGTTCAAACAAACAAACAAACAACAGCGACACAATCCCTCAAGGTCTTCCGAGAAGTCTCCACTGAGGAAAAAAGACTCAGAGGTGATGAAACCAAATCAAATGTTTGACTTGCCAAGATGATACTCACTTTTCGCACAAAGTCTTCACTGTTGAATTTGGTGTAGTCTTCTCCTGCCTCCACTGGCTTGTCGGACAGTTTACGTTTCTGATCAAATGAGGAAATGATTGTACATCATCATAAAATGCATACTATAGCAGTGATGCAGTAATTAACTTTTTAGCTTTTAGCTAAAACATACACACACACACACACACAGTAGTTACATATTTACACATATACTGTACAGTATATATACTGTTAGTTACATTCTTTTGAAATGCTGTTTACATCATTACAAAATTAACACATCCATTGCATTCTTGGTAAATGCATAATTTGTCATCTAGTTGCTGTAAAAACTCACATTTTTTGTGTATTTTATGTTTTTTCTTTTTTTTTTTGATAGAGTTGAGCACCAGTTTGTTTAAATGCATCTTCTACTGCTGCTTCATTGTGATGTGCCTGCCTTGTTGTTGCCCCTTGCATGACGGAGCGCAGTAGTGAATGAACAAGCACTTCTCTTGTCAAACTGAATGGTTCACTGTTGTTGTCTTAGAATAGTCCACAATTAGATTCAGTGGAGTCTGATTGGACTACCAATCTGCCCTCTATTTGTATTGTAGCAACGTGTGTATTGGGTCATTCCGAGCTGGCGCTATAGATGGCAGTAACATTCTGCATGATGGATTACAGAAAGCATTGGGAAGGAAGTCCGTAGGAGAGAACTTGGACGTGTTGACAATGTTCACGCCGTGTTGTAGCATCTGCAAGACCTCCTGTGTCTATTTCAAAGAAAAGACTGACTTTTATACAGCCATCTTTGGAGTCGTGTCACTCAGCATACAGTAGGAAAATCTGTGATCAAGACCGTACCATTCTGACTACATGGGGTGGGAATGACTGCTGCTGAGCCAATATTTTTACATAAAATGTCTTATAAATAGCCTATTTTGATGCATAATCAGCTTAATATGCGCTAATGAAGAATTGAAAATGCAGTGTGTGTTTAGCAGCAGACCTATACTTACTACGTGTTAATAAAATCACCCACTTAAGTGGCACAATCCAAAGAAGCTGATGTGAGCCCGAACTGCGAGCGCTGGGACGACCGTAAATATCCATGGACCGATTGGCTCGTAATGGCTACTACAAAAAAAAAAAAATCAACCAAAGATGAGTCCAAGAGAGTAAAGTTCAACTTGTGCTTCTTCCATATCGCACAATAACCAACTGTGTATCATTTAAAACATGTAAGGTTTCACTTTATACCTCGTCTGTGAATTTGGCTGCTTACTGAGAGGTTTGGCAAATTATTGTTTTTCGAGTCATGTTCCTATTTTGTTTGTTTTTTTGCACTTTTTGATGTTTAATATGCCCACCGCACTGTGTGTTGCTTTTGTTCATCTTGCTTTCTGTCACTAAATAAATTAAGGTAGTCTTGTTGTACACCTATCACGGTTATTTGTTTATCTGAGTAGTTTAGTATTTTCAAAAAAAAAAAAAGCTCAACAAATCAGATTGGACTATAATCCTTAAATAGATAAATCCTTAGTCAAAGACAGCTCGAGTTTGAGATTTGGAGCAAATGTTAAAACATACCTTTAAAGGTGGCTCTGTCTCCGTTGGACTTGTAATCTCTGGCAACCTGTAGTGTTGGTAGTAGTAAAAGTGATCAAACAAGCCTCCTAATGGAATCGACTTTGCAGTAAGAAGAATTGTCTGTTGTGTGTGTGCAGACATACTGCAGGTGATGGAGGAGTTCTTTACTTAGGTCTTCGCTGAGGTACTCTGATATAAGGCCGTGGGCGTAGCGAAGGTAGTTCTCTGGAACGTGAAGGTGATCAGACATTAGGCATGATACACAGTCACAGGATGGTGGAAATGATGCAGAGTTCAATAGTTTGCTGCCCTCTACTGGTGCTGTTAAAGTACTACAAATACCTCTTAAATCAATTTAACAACAGTTGAGCACAATCTGTGTGTGTACAGAATGATCATTTGGGATTTTTAGACAATTTTACCATCTGAATCATTTGGAATTATCTGTGAATGTCCTTTGAGTCATATAGTATTTTGATTTGCTTTTCTATGGTTATTATGATAGTTTTGCACTTATTTCCACCCTTCTTCCATGGTGGAATCACAAAAAGCCAAAACAAAATCAAAAACAAAACATACATATGGAATTTCATTTTGTGCAACTATAGAGGCATATTTTCCAGAAAATTGCGGATGTAAGATTTCAGAGGTTCCACTGTAGAATGTAGTTAGAGTATAAGAAGACATTACCTTCAGTTGAGCCAGACTCAATCTTGAGTTGAATGTATGTTGTGGATTTAACTCCCTGCCCCACAGAGATGTTCCTCTTCTTTAGCACCAGGATTGTTTTTTCCACCTGTAACCACATGTGAAGAAATTAATTCAACGGCGCGCTGTTTGTTGCACCAATGTAGAAACAATGACTCACGTACCTTTTTCTTCAACCAATCCATCGTTTTTTCCCGACTGTATCGGTGAAATTTCAGGCTTCCCACCTCTAATAAGCAAATATAATCAATGAGTTCAAATATTCTCAGTTTTGGGACGACTACCTGCTAACCTTTTTCATCTGCAATGTGATGCATAGAATCTAGAGAACGTGTACAGCTCAGGAGCTTGGTGCATGCAGGAAAGTCTTCATCCATCACCATTTGAGCCACAGGCTGGAACTTATCCTAAACACACACACACACACACACAGTGCAGACAACATCAGAACTATTAAAAGAGTGTTTTATGGAGTCTTAATAGAGGTGTAAGTGATTCACAAGTTACTCAGGAGGTAAGCAACACATGAGTGGAGTGAAGGATAGTAGAGATTAGACTTAGTAAACCACAAGATGACATTAATGTATAACAAAAACAACACTGTGCATCATCAGAAGAAAATAACATTGGGTATTACAGTATTTAGTGACACAAGAAGGTTAAAAAGATAAAAAGTGCACATATGGACACGCTAATGCTTAAAGATGATGTTTGTAATGGACAATCTGTGACGAACCAATAACAAACCATCGCTCGGGTTCATATCAGGGGGGGCATTCCCCTCAATCACAACTCTCAACATCACACTGTCGTTGCCAATATGAGTGTTGACGTCCCCCAGAAGAACACAAGAGAATCCCAAAAAAGGAGGGCACAACTAAACTCCTGTTGTCTCATAACCGCATACAGCAGTCACCCCACCCTAGGGTGGAGGGTAACTGCCCTCTCGTTCAGTTGACTCGTTGACAGAACACAAGCAGAGCTCAGAAATGTTAGGGGACATTGGTGTAGAAAACGTATTGTTGATTATGATAATCTTACTTCTTTTCCAGATTTGATCAAATAAGGCAAAATAAGATACAGAGGATCCATCGGTGTGACAAACAGAAGTCTCCCATCTGTGTAAAAAGGATAGACGGTGAACAAAAGCCATCATCAACACTAAATTCGCTATAATGAGTATTTACAGGTAGTGACACTTACCTCTCTGGACAATCTGGCCAACAAACCAGGAGCGAAAGTCCTCTTCAAATGCTTTGACCTCATAAAGCTGCAGCACGCCATCACCGCCACCACTCAGCATGTACAGAGAGGCTTGATCTATAGTAACAAGAGGACAAGTCAATTCATTATTGTATCCATAAGCACATCTTGTACAACAGTTGTCTTTATCTGGGTCGCAGGTGAGCTGGAGCCCATCCCAGCTAACTTGAGGCGAAAAGGCAGGGTACACTCTGGATTGGTCGCCAATATGTGGATTGGGAGTCTTTGTTTGTGTCTGTTTTGTCTATACACACATTTGTGTGAATTGGTCACATGTGTAAAAATGGCAGCAGATGCAACACACTGTAGGTCACTGTTGATTAAGCAATGTTGGCAAATACTGGGAAGCTCAGGGTCTCTCACGATACCTTACGATTTGCGATACATTACTCGCAATAATGATAGTGTGTTGATACAGTGACGCTGGGATAGGCTCCAGTGACCGGCAATCCAGGCCTCTTTCATATGTGGATATATTGTATTATTTACAGTATATGGATAATATTTTTCTGTCCTTTAACAGTAAAAAATCTATGAATCATGAGGAACGAACCATGTTTTGTAACTTCATCAAAAGATAGAATGGATGCCTCAATGTAAACAGTAAAGGCATGTGACCTGTCCCAGCCAACCACAGAGGGAAGGTACATCAACAAGGTAAAAGTAGTAATTGTTTCAATAAGTGAAAAGGCAGCATTATAAAATCATGTCATATGCTACATTGTGTTTTTAATAGTAACATGTTTTTTTATGGAAATGTAAATTATTATAAATTCAGGCGGAATACAGCAGTTGTATGAAGTTGCATCTGTGCTCGCAGGGGCACCGGAAGTTGTACCTGTTGAGGGATTCCGCAGTCTCACAAAAGTTGGGTCACTGTCCTTGCTCTGTACGTCTATGGCGGAGTCTGAAAGAACCAAAAGTAAAGTCTGACGTAAGTCAAATTCAAACATCTCTTAGAAATTTCATGTTAAGCACCGAGAAGCATCGTTATGTGCTCGTCAAGTGACGCATAGTTGTGCTACTATGCTAGCAAATAAGCTAACATTCAACTAGTTAGCTTTGCCGGAGCTAGCTAGTAGCTGCAGAACGTTACCTGCCATAATGACAACCCAGCTATCATTTTGATCATTGGGCATTCGCTCCTTTTTTGGGGCCATGCTGACACGTCAGACCTCACCGAAAGATTTGCCGGTGTCACACTGCGGGTTTTATTCAAGCAGAAGAGTTACGCAGAGTAAAATTAAGTATTTGTATACAAACGGGTGTTTTGACATGCGCTCAGAAAAGGCGCTTGTCTCCTTCGCATCCGCCATTTCCACAAGGGGGTGGGGGTCATTCACCTAAGTGACAAGTCAACTAGCCTGTCCTCTTTATTATCTCCCACTTTAAGTAATCATACATTTATTTTAGAGCTGCAAAACCACGATAAGCCCAACTATTTTGATGATGTTAGGAAACCCACACGGTTTAAGTTTTGTGTTTTCCTTGGTTCCCCCTCCGAGTCATGCAGTGGTACGCACTATGAGACGTCAGATTATCTGTAATATCCCAATAAAGCCACTAGAGAGCAACCAAGGCCTCCGGCAAAAAATGACGCTTAGCATTGCATTAATTGTTGCACTTGCATCTTTTTTTACAGCCGCCCAAAAGGTAATAAACAGTCACATACGTGGTGTTTGAATGCCTCATCAGCACACTGAAAGAAAGAAAGAAGGAAGGGGACAGATCCAGAGTTGTTCATCATTCTGTGCACACACACACACAATGAAGATGATTAAAGGCTTCCCTGGCTGGAATCCTATAGTGTCCCAACTCTAAAAGAACCACTCATTATTCATAGCAGAGACTCACAAGCGTGTGTTTGAGCACTCCAATAGTTTGTTAGGCACTATTGTTGTCGCTATAAAAACCTGGACATATGAAACTTGAGATTCAACTGTATTAGAACATTGTGACTGGCAACATTGCGTCTATGTGCAACAGTTTTTGAGGTTCAACCTTTTGAAACAACAAATAATACTTTTTAACAGCAGCAGGCCATGAACCTGCGCCTTCACTGGGGGCTTAATACCACTACTATCACGTCACAATTATACAAACTGCACCAATAATAGGCAACAACACAGTCATGTTACAAAGAGAGAGGCATTTTGCATATTGGGGTTGAAGAATACTTCTAAAACTCAAAACCCAGTTAACCCTTAACCTTGAATAACGATACACCTGAGTTACATTTCTGCTAGTAACTTCAAGCATTATAAGTAACATCCCTGGGAATTTGGTGCTCGGCCAAATTTTAACAAGCATCTCCAAACTCCAAAACGCTGCAGTACAACACCATCATGTTTAGAATCAATATTTATCTAATAGCTAGTGCATATTAACTTGTTTTCTTGTGCTATAATGCATAGAAAAGGAAAAGAAATATGTGTTCATGTTTCACATAAGGATTATGAATGATGGGGAAAAAGTCCCCCCAAAAAAAGTGCAGTTCCCCTTTAAGATTCAACCAGAGTGGGGAAGAAGAACAAAGGAGCCAAAAATGTACCACTTCCACATGGAATGAGAGGAGAACCTCTCAGCCATGGAATGTCAGCTCAGCTGCTTCAGTAGCTAGTCTCTGTGCAGTGTGAAAAGTAATCTATCATATCTCATAACATTACTGATGCCTAGTAATCAGAATACTACATACAGTATAACTTGTTACTATGTTGGTACCCCTTTCAGGAGAATGACCAAGTTACATAAATATACATACCAGCTATTGCAGTGTATTATGGCACTTGTAGTGAGACTCATGCACCTGTTTACAATGGCAGAGACAGTTTGGTTAAACATTTTTAAAAAGCTGATTACACCCCCTTCTTCTAAAGTTGTTAAAAGACAATTTAATTATAATATAATTGTTTAGTACTTGTTTGTAATTGTATTTTGTCTCTCGCACTCTAAATTCAGGATATGACACTTAATTCCCAGCTGGTTTTCTATGGCTCCTATGAGTCACTTGGTTTTTTTTCGTCTTCCCCCAGCTGCACCATTCATTTGTGTCAGTGCACACTCCATTGAAGATGTGTAGGCTGCATGTGTGCTTTGCTGCCTTTTGGATGACTATACTGTAGCTTTGTCATCTGTTTATGTAACTCTGCGGGGGTCCCTCATGCTATTTTAAGCTTATAGACTTCTTCTTGCGCCACCTTTTAATAATAAAATGTTGTTTTTTCCATCTATTCTCGGTGACTTCTTCATATAAGAATGAAGTTGCCTAACAGGCCCCATGGCCAGTTTTAGCAGCGTATCCCTTCAACACTCAATTCCTTGTTGAAATCAGGATTGTATGCCACCGTAGTCCAAGTGTGGGAGAGAGATTGTCTGTGAATAACTTGTTTTATGAGTCCTGGGAGTATCATATGCAACAGTCAGTTCTGCTAAACAGAATATTCCATAAAAGCCTTCTTTCTTTCTGGGCCCGTGTGTGTGTGTGTGTGTGTGTGTGTGTGTGTGTGTGCGCGCCAGGGAGAACAACAGCAGCCTTTTTCTGATGGCCCCGACCACACTCAACCCCAGAGACCTGTGTCTTCTGTCATCAGCATGCAGACAGGGACAATGTATATCTAAATTTAGACCTCCATGTTGCTTCACAGACCTGAATTCAACTCAGTCATTTTCCTCTGAAGTTGTGACAAAGACAGTAGTGCATCACATTCATATAGCACTTTTCCAGGTCCTCAAAAATGCTGTCAAAACAAGAAGGTGGTGCACATTTTCTATTTGGGGACAGTCGCATCAAGAATCACGTCTTGAATGAAGAGAACAGCAGTGGCGATTGCTCTAAAACTGTAAGGGAATCTCAGTTTCTTCTAAAATGTCCAAACATTATACTGTGTGTGCATTTCATAAGCTACAATACCTTCACCATGGCGCTTTTACAGACGCTACTGACTTTGATGGGGAAACAGTGGGTGGTTCCACTGCTCAAAACTGGACGGTCATTTGATAAAAGCTGGGCCTTGTACCACCAATCGGACGCCCAGCGTCTCTGGCGGTCTGTGGGGCAGTGGGCTGGCCTGGACACTCTGCTTCTGCATGATGATTGGATGATCTGTCTGAGGTGGAATCCATTTCTGATTGACAGTGAAATGAGTGAATCAGCCATCTTGAAGTACAAACCATTTTCCAAGTTTTTCACTTTGTCGTTGTGAACTGATCCAGAGACTTTACCGATCCTCAGTGACTTTGTCTGTGTTGCGTTAGGAGACTCTCTTCTGTCATTTAGCGGTTTCTTTCCCCAACAAGCAGCAGCAGCTGCTGATCTTCTCCCCTCTGTCACGATCACTCATACTCACAACCGGTCACTCAGTAGCCTCGCACAGCAACTTCAGCTGCTAGCAAGCGGCACATCATGGCAAATACTAGAATTATCATATCAATAGATACATTTTTGAAGGCCGGAGAAAAATGAGATTGCTCTCCTTGAATGACCAGCAGCCGTCACTGGGTAAAAGTAACCTTAAATGTTGGTTTATCCCTTTCATTTATCATTTGTAAGTATTTATATGCATTTCTGAATGAAATCCTCTGAAGAACATCCTTACTGTAGTGGCTACCAAGAGAAGCAACTTTTGGTCTAAATTTAGAACAACAGTAACACCCTTGGTGTTACTTTTTATCAGACACTGGCTGTTATTTTGCACATTTGGGATTCCCCACAAAGGTAAATTCCCCATTTTGGCTCCACAAGATAATGTTGCCAACACACACACACCTTTTCACATAAAAACAGATGTGGAGTGAATTCCCGTTGGCAGCCGCAGCCTCTGAATCATCAGCTGGGATTCCCTTCCTCTCACTTCCAAATATGGGTGGGATTGTGAGCGAGCTGGAGGGAGAATGTGGAAAGGCAGAGTGGAACCCCCGGGTGATGTCAGAGCGTTTCACTCCTGCTGACTGGAAATGCAGTGGGAGGAATGTCGGGAATGCAAGAATCCCTGCAATGCTATTCGCTCTGTCATGTACTAAGTAAGATGTTAGTTGGAGCGCTTTTTGCATTACACAGTCACACGTACGTCTCACTTGGGAGAAACTCCTTCCCGGAAAGTCCAAATCCCCCCCACCACCACCACACCAACCCAAAAGTGGTGACTCCTAATTCCCAGCATCAGTTTCCTCTGTGGGAGGCCTCAAGCTTATGTATAACTTTTTTATGTTTCAGCTAAACTTCAGTGTTCTGATATTAATCTGGAAAAATAATCGTGGCAGAAGACAATTTGTTAAAATTGATGACTTCCCCAACTTCAAGCTGGAACTATTTCTAATTACCCAACTAGTTTGAAAATACCCCCTGTGTTTCCACCGATGTCTGCCCATGTGCTCGTAGCCACTTTTGGCTAGGAGCATTCTGTAAACTTTACAGAACTATTGAGGGGTAGGTTGTGCTGATGGACACAACTTCATAATCAACCTTTTGAGCGCCCTTCTTTCAAAGATCAGGAAGATGATAGATTTATAGATTTAGACACAGCCTGCCGTAGTGTCGTCGTTAGAGTTCTGGACTTCTGGACGTTCTGGAGCGAACACCCCGGGTTCGAATCTCCACTAGTAAGCATCATCGGTATTCGTCAGGAAGGGCATCTGGAATATAAAGGGCTCAAGCCAAAAATCAGTATGCGGAAGATCCGCTGTGGCGACTCCGGTAATCAGGAAAAAGCCGAACGAAACACTTAGTTACTGAAAAGTCACCTTTGTCATCATACAAACTTTAAGTCAAGCCAGTTTTGTTTGTCTTGTATAAGTTGAAATGAAGCTTTGACGAAGGAGGCAAAGAAACCTTCTGAGCAAGTCATCTCAAACAAAAACAAGATACCAGCCAGAACTTTCAATAGTACCCGCTGATTTGCATTAATCATTCTTGAAACCCAGCATTGGACACTGATGTGGTGTGGATAAATACCATAAAAACGTCTATGTCAGGAGGGGTGTCCTGTTCTGTCCGTTTTCCTTCCCTCTGTAGTCTGTCCCCCTCCCAAAGTTTACGTCCTCACTAATACTCTGCCTACAAGCCTAATTATTGTTTACGACGCTCAATCTCCCTTTCCCTCGCCTGCCTCGCACTCTCACTGGAGGCTAGCAGCGGCGACCGTGGATGATGCAGTAATTATATCTGCCGACTGTCGGTCTGCCGCAGACGTCTCTGCACGACTCTCTACCCGGGGAGAAATTAGAGACTGCTCAGCACATGTCCAGGGCTGTAATTAGAGTAAGGACATTTGTGTATGAAAAGTGTTTATATGTTTGTTTAAGAGACCTTAGTATTCTAGTTCATTTATCTCTGCCTCTGGTCTTCCAAGGTTTGGTCCACATGCGAGACATTCATCAAAAGTTAGATTGGAAAAATGCACTCCACAGTTTTGGCATCTTGTCTCACTTTGATTTGGTTTTGTTCTGGCATTGAACTGTCCACATTGAGGTGTCTGACTGCTGATTTTGTTTCTGTAAACCGGCCCAGAGTTGAATGTCACAGTATGGTGAGGACATCTTCTGCAAAACACATCATCCACAGCTATTGAACACCGTTTTATTCAGTGATCTTCCTTTAGAACCAGCACTGTAGCCTACCAATCCATAAGAGCCGTCCCCTGAGCTCAGGAGCTTTAACCGATATCAGTACCTCTTGGTATACAGCTCTTAGACACCACTGAAGACCATTTTATTTACGACTTCAGTCACTTCCGCCAGGGTTACTGGTGGAGTTTCCCTGACTAGTCATCCAGCCCTGCCATACCTAATTCGTGTCAGGTGGAGGGCCAGCCAATTTCCGCATAGACCATAAATTTTCACTGTGATCCCATACAGCAGACCCTCCAGTCACCTGACAGTTTTCCAGAATGACTTTGAAGCCAAGTAAAGGGTCTTTCCGCAAGTGCCTTCAGACTTCCTTCACGCCCAGGTCTTTTTTGAAGACTTTTGAATCTTCCGTCAGGTTTTCTTTAGGTGGAGAGCGAATTAAGCAGAATAAACTTGTAAAAACTGCCGCACTTTAAGAACCGTCCATTGCATAGCCAACCCTACAAGTACAGAACTTCTTTGAAGTTTTTAAAAAAGAACCGGCTGCAGTATTAAATGTCACATTGTTGGGTTGTGGCACATGTATCAAAATCTGGCCTGCGCTGCAATTTCATCCGGTCCACGAAACTGTTTGAAAAATAGCATTGAGTTGGCCCGCCTCACGGACCTTATCAAACAAAGTGCATGAAGCAATCTACGTAAGCGATTAAGCGATTCCTCCGATGTAAAGTACTCCTCTGGCATTATTATTTTTAAAAGTGAAAACAATGTAGTATGCATGAAAATCGCAACCATTTTTAATAAGGGTGCCGGGTTCAATCCATGTTCAAACAAAAACATCATTAATTTATTTGTGGTGGCCCACAAACATTTAGGCCACCTGTGTAGCTTATCGTTACAAGTCCATACAGTAGATATCATAACACATCACATCCACACCTGGTCTGCCATAGAAGAAGATGTACGGTAGCAGGAGGGATTAGTGTTGCCAGTTTAGCGAGTATTCCGATTTCTGTAATCGCCTTTTTCAAAACTGCAACTGAAGATATTGAGCGACAGACCATTCCATGGCAGCCTCTGTAGTGTAAATATAGTAGTAGTCAAGACAGCAACTCAGGTCATTATAGGATGATCTAGATCTGTTCCAGGGATTATTGCGAGACAGTCATCAGGTTTATTCCTTGCAAGTAGGAACCATAACCCTGAAAGAAGAACGACTCATTTAAAATGTGATTTTGTGCTCCCACATGTCAGCATATGTTCTATATGACTCATGTAGAGTTGCTTTAAGCATGAAGACGCATGATTTTTCCATACAATTTTTTTCAAGTCCCGTTTAGTACCTAATCCCAAACCACTGTCTTCACGTCTCATGTCAACGACACCGAAGGGACTTTGCACTAGAATCGTTTCTGTATCTTGTTAAGCCCTCTCAGGTTGTGGTTTCTGAAGAGAAAAGCAGACACCAGATGAGAGTGACAGGCAGAAATGCTAAATGATATGTCCACGGTGAAGGAGGAGCGTAGGTCTACAGCGGTGACATCAAGCAGATGTATTGCATTTAACTTAGCTCACAAGATGGATCGACACGACTGCTTCATAAAATAACCAGTCAAGTACTTTTAACAAAATTGTTCCGTTGATGGAGCTGTGCCTTTTTATGTCAGAAGTCTCGTTTTTCCCCTCGCTAAACAAAATTAAAAAAAACAATATGAAGGTATTAACTGGATGCAACTGACCCAATGCACATAATCAATAAACACAATCATTTTAAAGCAATGCAGGATAGGCTACACATCAGCCAACACTCACCACAGATGACAAAAACGGATAATGTAAGGCAGATGGCGTCATCGGTGGTCATGAGAAATGCTATAGCGAAACTTTGCAATGTGAAAAATGTGAGACTAACTTAAAGGTCCGTGAATGACCTTAGCTTTATGTTTCATTGCCATTAAAATGCAGCTACACAGCTGCTAAAAAAATATTTTTTTAGGAATTGAATATTTTGAATAAAAGCACGCAGCACTTATCTATAAAACAGAGTGCAAAATGTTAGGAATTGAATATTTTCCAATGGAAAATGTTAGGAATGGAATATTTTCCCATGAAAAATTATAGTAATGGAATATTTTTCACTTTGTTTTGGATAAACACTACAATATATTTGCGCTTGTTCTTAACAGAGTGGAAACTATTCCATTACCTACAATATCTTTAAATACTACTCTTTGCTTCCGTGTTGGCACCGCTTGATGGTAACACTCGAGTCGTTGTTTATGTGGTTTTGTGTGCATGTGGGTGTGCAGTAAGTAAAAACACAAAATCAGATACAGGCCCATAAATGCTGTAATTATAGCTGGATGTTAACCAGCAATAATTGGTGAGAGGCTGTTATGGAGTGTCCCAAACAGATATTGATATTGGGTCAACATCAGAAAAAATTGTATTCTATCCGCTTGTAACATGTGATCACAACAACAGCATGTGGTAACGTGTTAACAGAGTAGCAAGGAGTAGGAGTGTGTATTTTTTTTTTTATTAAAAGTCTGAAAAAGACGTTGCAGCTGAGCGCAAAACCAGGAAGTTTAATACAACCAAATTCAATTGAAGCAGCATCATGTGGGGAAACTCCCATGGGACAATATTAAGTCAATAGCTATAACAGAGAGTGAGCCTTTGTCTGTTATGAGTCAAGTAGTGTTTAAATGCTTCATTTAGCACCTTGAACCTCACTACATTATGCCTAGCCGCCTATATCCTTGACGCATAAAGAAGTAAATGACAACATTAAGATATTAAGCATGTCTGCAGTTCTACCGGTGTGACGTCATCACCGTGATATCATGACGATGAGGTAATGGGCAGGGGGGTCTTGCAAGTTTATGACTTTGGCACACGCTCAGTTTGGCGTCCGCTGACTGCAACTGGGTACTAATGAGGATAGATGGCTTGCCTCGAGTCAAGTTTGCACGTGCATGCAAGACAGAGCACATGTTCATGCTGTGATGCATTATGCTACAGATTGATGCAAATGACCTATTCAGGTGAATTTGGGAGCCATGACTGAAGTATCGACAGTAGCGATATTTTGATTTGAGTATGGATTTCAGAGCATGAAAAGCTGGTATCTGAAGTATCAGTATTTCAGTATCAATGCACACATGACTATATTTAAGTTAAATCCATGGAATTATTGAGCTTTTTACTTGGTTAGAGTTTAGTCTGCATTCACACTTGTATGTGTGATGTGTGATTAATGTGAAATTTTGTTTTAATCCACATGACATCACTTTTCAACACTTACTGATTTGCTAATCACGATGATTCAGATGGCATCTTTGATTGGACACGGGCATCATCATCATCATCAACCCGCTAACGACGAGCCGCTGAGCTGTTGTCAATTAGGGCAGAGATTGAAGTGATCGACCTCACCCGCCAGGCTTCATGTGTGCCAAAGTCACCCTGAAGAAATGACATCATGGATAATGATGTCATCCCCACCATTCCAGACCCTCTCCAATTCCCGCTTTAAATGCTTTTAGGCTACACACACACACGCGCGCGCACACACACACGTAAAGACAGTCGTGATATAAACAAGACAAACACACAACAGATGCGATAAGGATGTCATTTGGCCTAGGAACAAATAAAGCAACCCCCCGCCCCCTCCACTCAAGAACTAAATATGTTCAATAATACGCTTGTAAACATTCTGACAGGAGCCAGGCCGCAGTGTCTCGTATTCGCCCATGCCAGGAAACGATGCTACGTTCAATTACACATCATATCAAGCGTCTTTAAACGTGTTAAGTTTTGACCAACCAAAAAATTTACATCAAGTTGTAATATTATAAGGAAATATTTCTACAAAAGAAACATTGTTATACTATCACAATACATTTGTAATATAAATCAACAATCAAGAATATATTCACAAATTTCTCCCAAATCCCCCTCCTGTATTAAGGAAAGGATAAATGTTCTACCACACTCAAGTAGATTTTACACAGACTCATCAGTTCCTGCATGAGTAAGCTTTTGGCAAAAGCGCTTTTAGGGGAAGTGGGTTGGGAAAGACCCAGACTCTGGGTGGGTGGCCATCTGCCTTGACTAGTCATTCAAATTGTTGTATGATTACAATAAAGACTAACAATGCTTCAGTGTGATGATTAAGCTTCAGACTTGGACTCCTTACTTCGCTCTCACGCTTTCTGCATAGCAGAAATGTGAGGGCCCAAACAATCTCTGCTTCGTGCCTTTTGGATGAGCTTCATTTTTGTCTTTTTATTCATCTAAATTTATCCCCCATCCGATCTCTACTGGAGGCGAGAGCAGGTGGAAATGATGGGGGTCCTGGCCTACGCTCATCGGGCAGATGGGTGAACTCCATGACCAATGCTGAAAAGCTCACTCTTCAGGAATAGCACTGATATTGACGTCCCCCTCACAGCACACGTACGCCTCTTAAATGTCAATTGTTTCAGCCTCAAGCTGGAGTTTAAAATGGGCATTGTACCATCGGTGTTTTTGGACTAGCACTCGAGCGTCCCAAAAAACATTCTATTTTAAAAGAAGATAAGAAAATCTTTTATGGCAAAAATAATTGACCTTGCTTGTGTATAACACACATTAATGGTAGTATGTACCGCTGAAATATTGATACTTCCAATACCTGAAATCTAAATATTGATACTTTTGATACTTCATTTGAAGTAATGTTTATTGAAAGGATGGAGCCATGTGTGAACAGTGAATATCATTTGTTTTAATGGACATATATGTACATACAGTGGCATCTTAAAGTCATCAAACAAATTTAGTCTGAACACGCATGCAGTTGTTCAATGAAACATTTTATTATGGTAGAAAAAAAATGAGAGCACAGAGACGACTTATCCAAGAGGTCACAAAAGACCCCACAACATACAAAGAACTGCAGGTTTCACGCTCTGTAGGGCAGAGTTCTGAGACCAAAACAACTGCTGTACAAAGAGTTCAGTAAGGCTCATCTCAATTTTGCCCGAAAACATATTGATGATCCTCAAGACATTTGGGAAAATACTCAGTGGTCTGACGAGACAAAAGTTGAAATTTTTGGAAGCTGTGTCTTATTATATATGCAAAAGTAATGCCGCATCTTGGAAAAAAAACATCACACCAACAGTAAAATACAGTGGCAGTAAAAAATGCCTCCCGCTATAACGCTACAAAGGCAACTGCTTACTTGAAAAAAATAAACACAGTTAGGACCCTGATAAATTCAATTGTTACCTCCAGCTTGCACTTCTGACTCTTCAATATGACTAAGTAACGCATTGGAAAGGCATCAGATGTCAGCAACAGTTTCGCCCTTGTTCTCAAAACAGTCCCATACTTTTCTCTTGCTGGTCAGGAATCTGAAACTCCAACCACTTCTGTCTGATGTTTGCCTCTTAGAGCAAGTTCAAACCTGAACAAATATTTCATTGAATCCATTAGCATTAGCTCAGTGCTAACATGGTCAAATCATTGACAAAAAGCAGAATGGGGGAAAAGCAAACCTACAGCTTCTACCCAGGAATGCCCATATAAAAAAGTAAGGTTCATTGTGATGTCACAGTGAGCCAGTGAAGCAAACTTCCTTCAGGGCTCACTTCTAAATGAACAAACCTCATTACCTGAAACTTTGGAGTCGTTTAACACAATAATACAACATTTTAACAACATTTATAGGTCAGAAAAGTGGAAAAAACATAATAGGTGCCCATTAATAAGTTTATACTGTATTTGTATTTTATTTAATTGAACCATTTTTATGCTTTAAGTTGCTTTATTTGGGCAATTTGCTTCGATATGCAGATTTTCTGGCTAATACTATGCTGTAGTCAACCACAAAATAGCAATCATTATTTATTCATGAATTAATGTTTGAAAAAACATGAGAGGGAGGAAGCGCTATTCGAACTGCAATGTGGTGGGAGACGACTGTATAGAACTATTGCATAATTCATTTGAAATGGCTTTTGACAACATGCAGTGCAAATTTTCTGTTGAAATTGACAGAACAGATACATTAGCAAGAATGTTATTTTTACTACTTTTTGTAAAAATTGATATGAACAGCTTTCAGTGTTTTAAAAGTTGTTTTAAAGTTACTTTTGCTTACTGAATGTGCTGAATGAGATTACGGAATGGTAGTTACTGACCACGAAATATCACAAGTACAAATTCCCCTTGCCTCACACTATTTCCCAGTCTAAAACCGTTGAAGAACAAATTTCTCGGGGCAGACTCCGAAAACCACTCTCCAAAACCTCCTTAAGGCAGCGCCACATGAAAACCTGCAATCATGCCTCAACATTTTGAGACTCGCAAAATGTAATTTAGGACCAACGTCCCAGGAAACAACACCCAAACTTGCACAGTGTGTTTCTCCTATGGAGTATCTCCGCTTCTACGCTGGCTCGTGACGTTCCTCCACCAACATTTGTTTTATAAACTTGCTGAATCCCCACGTTGCTGGCCCATTCACCCGCATGACATCATCATTGGCTCCCGGCATGCCAACTATGCTCAATAAAGCCCAGGCGTGTTTTTGTGTGGTAGTGCCTCTGGTGCAGTGAGACCAGAGTGTTAGAGAGATCTTTCTACTAAATTAGTCATGACAAAAAAGGCTGCTGGTCAATGGTCCTCAATAAGTTACTTGAAGGAAATCAGATTGTTGCAACAAAATTGTTGCAACAATCAGAATTGCAATACTATACTGAGAACGTTGAATTAATATGTAGGAAAACATTAGCCATTTAAGCCAAAGGTCTTCTGTTATGGAAAAGTGATGATGTCCTAACAGTAATGTGTCCCCCGAGAGCCTTTTTGAAGGTCATAAACCTCCTCCCTCGTTGACATGATACCTACCCCTTGCTACATAAGTATACTGCCCCATGTATACTAGAGGTGCAACGATACACAAAATTCCTGCTTCAGTTCCACTTCTACTTTTTACATACAAAAAAAAAAAATTCTCACCGCAAATGTTCTGCTGCACACACTTTGCATCATATAGGACCAAAAATAAACACAATGTAATAATAAGAATATAAAAATAAATGTATCTAATGGAGACCACCTGGTGCATTCTTAGCAGCAGAGTAAATATTACAAATAAATAAATATCACAAAGACATTTTGTACAGCATTATCAATGGGGGTTACAAACCCAATTCAAAACTACATTGCCATTTGCGCGGATATCAAAAAAGCAACAGCAAGGCCCCATAAAGTAGGAAAAATTAACAAACAAAAGGTTATCTTAACTGTATGTCTTTTAGCAACATGTTCGGCTGTAATATAAACTTTGTAGCTCTGCTAAATTAGCAGTTAGCTTGATATGCTTTTGAATGGCACCATTTGTGAGGCTGCATAATCGGACAATATAATTGTTTAAAAACAAAAGTGTGCAGCTCCGCTCAGTGTTCGGACCCGGTGCAATAATTTACTCCCTCTTTTTGACAATTTCATTAACAAAAAGTGTCTTTTTTTATACTTCATTTTATTATTATTATTATTTCAACAATTATCTCCCTTTTAAATGCTTTTAAGACTGCAAAGAAAAAAATGTGCTTGCGTGGCTGTGTCTAAAAGGGTCATATTAAACATTATAGTCCATTTTTATCTCGTAATGGTGCCGTTTTACAGTGACAGACTAGAAATATCTCTACACATAAACCTCTGGAAAACCCCAATTCATCCTTGTTTGTTTTTAGTGTTGATTAAACAACACTGTTAGGTGATTAGATTTCCTGAGTAATTTTGTTAAGATGCACACAGTGTTGAGCTGGCCTTCCTCCTGATGCCAACGGTCATATTTGCAGTCCATAAGTATAAATGGATAGTTGTCTATATGTGCTCTGTGATTGGCTGGCGACCAGTCCGGGGTGTACCCCGCCTCTTGCCCGAAGACAGCCGGGATAGGCTCCAGCATGCCCACAACCCCCAGTGAGGATAAACGGTACAGAAAATGAATGAATGTACAACAGAGCGTTGATTCATCATCACCTCAGATGGTCTTGAAGACCTTGAAAGCACCCCTGGTAGCCTAATTGTCAATAAGGTCATTTTACAACAGACAGCTGCCTCCCAAATCGAAGCATTTTAACAAAGTACTGCTTTGAATCTAAATGACTCGATGACTTGTGATTACATACTTCCAACTGTCTGTGTAATTAAAGTGTGTAATTAAACTAACTTGTACCCTCCCCTCATTGTTGCCTCTTTGACCACACCCCCTGTGTGTGTGTGTCATCATGTCTTTCACACATTTACTGTGAGGACATTAGTATTTGGCTGGTCCACATTTAAGAAAAATGCTGTGATTAACTCATACGACCCTGTTTAACTGACCATATTGACAGAACACAGTCCGCTCTGCAAAGGACGATCCACCTTAGGGACCACAGGTTTGATCCCATTTCCCGCACTGTACATTACATACATTTCAAGTGAGGAGCATTCGGCGACAGAATATATAGGAGAGTATATTTTGGAAACCAAAGGTGACAACAGCCAATATGTAGAGGCGACTGGGACCAGGCAGATCGCTTCACCTACATGGGCCCCCGCCTCCTGGCCCCAATGTTGAGGTACCTGTTTTAGAACACTTCACCTCCATAAAGGGACAATGATGAGTGCCTAAGATAAATGCATCATGTATACCATCATTGTTTGGTAGTGATGAAAGTGTTCCACACATTGCAGATATTAACATTGCAGGTAAGGTTCCTAAAAAAAACACTGTGGATCAAGGGTGTTCAAACTGCAGAACAAGATACGTTACTAGATATTACACTAATTTGCATTGTTGCCTATAACACAAAGCTTATAGTACAAAATGCTGACCTATAGTCAATTGGTTTTAGTATATGTAACATACATCAAAATGGCTCCCAAAACGTTAAATTTTTCTCTGTTTCATTCATGCTTTAATTTGTTGGATAATATTAATCACTGGAGAATTACCTGCTTCATTTTAACTAGATCCAAATACGGAGGTACAGACCGTACTGTGGGTTACCTGTACCCTTGTAGTTCTAGTGTGTGTGTGTGTGTGTGTGTGTGTGTGTTCCTGTCTGTCTGTCTTTGTGCGGCACAGCCCTTGAAATTGCTTTTTTTTGTCTTTGCCAGGACACATCAAACTAAAATTTGTGTGTATATAATCTTTATTAATCTCTAAGATAAATTCACCATCCACTTTATTGCACATTGGACTGTGTGTGTGTTCTTGTCCTTTTTAATCTCGACATTGCTCTTTCTTTCTTGACATTACTAGTTTCAAACTAGTCCACATATAGTATGTCTACACATACTATATATATTTAGAAAAGTGCTAGAATTTCCCACTGTAAGACTGTATGGTGTGTTTTCTTGTCTTGGCCAATATGTGTTGCTGTGGGGACATTTGTCTTCAACGGGCCATTGTGATTGGCCCACATCAAAGAAATAATCAACAATAATGAGCACCCTTTACTCTTTAAGACTGTGTGTTTCTGTTCATTTGAGGCACAACTTTTGACGTCCATCCCAAAACGTGTGACACATGCCTTTTGTGAGGACATTGTGTCTGATCCACATCAATTAAAAATGCTTGGAAATGCTTCTTTCACCTGGTTCGACAGGACATTTTGAAAAAAATGTTAGGTTGAGAGTCTTTAATCCGAAATATGCACAGCCCTTGACAGCACTCATTTATTGGGGGAACATGTCTTTTTTGAGGACATTTTGACTGGTCCACATAAAGGAGAATCGGTAGGATGAGCTCCTTTATCTCCGTACAGCACAGAGCGCTTGACATGGCACCTTGTGAGGGCATGTCTTTGTGTGGACATTTTGCAGAAAATTGCGTTGCTTTCACCCTGTTAGACTGTGTGTGTGTGTGTGTGTTCCTGTATTTGTCTTGGTGCCGCACAACCTTTGACATCGCATCTATATTTCAGAGACATTTGTCTTTCTGAGGACATTTGGTCTTGTCCACGTCACAGACAAATGCTAGGGCGAGCTGCTTTCATCCTGCTAGACTGTGTATTTGTCTTCTCAGTCCAAGTACTTGTGCTAACAGGGCAGTTTGGTTTGTGGTATCGCGGGTGTGTGTCAAACAGCACCTTCCCTCTTAGGGGGAAAAAAAAAGAAGGTAGTGGCGAGTGTATGTATGTGTGTGTGTGTGAGTGTGTCTGCATGGTGATGTCATTTAGCATGACATCATCCCATGGAGGGGAGCCAAGAGACCTGATGGGTTAGCATCCTCCAGTGAGTAAAAGAAGAGGGGGGGTGCTGAAGAAGCAAATGAGATGGAGACAAAGAAGAAGGGGGAAAAAAGACAAATAAGAGAAGGTTAATGTGGATTTTCCCGCTCTTTGTTCACTACAACCCGTCCGAGTTGTTTTTTCCTTTTTCGAAGTGTTCCATTTGGCGTCCTGAGGGAAGTATGCTGGAGTGCGGCTAGTGTGCAGCGAGAGTGCAAGTGAATCAATACCAGCTCGACACAAACACATACATCATGGACACAACAGACACCGCGTCAATACACACAGTCCACTGTATGATGTCATGTGTGACAGGAGCATACAAGCGTGTATACATAATAAACCCACTCACACATTTGTGTGTCATAGGTTGTCAAAGGAGGGCCACCTGTGTCTCTGCATGCTTCCATTGTCGTCCACTTGGCTGTGCTGTGCTCCACACTGTGCTCCCGCCATGCCTGCCATCTGAAAGCAGACACTCACAGCCAGCATCCACCTCAGATGGGAAGATGCGTGGACATTTCTTAACCTCACATTTGAGACTTTTTCGACATCTTGCAGTTGATTCAGTGTTTCTTATCGTCTGTGTCAAAGTGACTCAGTATGAATAGTGAGGCATGGAGTGTGGGACACAGGATGAGAGATAGGAAGGGAATGAAAGAAGGGCTGGACTTGGTGATGTGAGGGTGTGAGGTGGGGTTTTAGGTTTGTGACTCATGGCGGTCCATAAATAATACGCAAAGCACGGGAGCCTTTTCAACTCAAAACCAAAGTGTTAACAATATCATTTTAACAAAAAAAAACCAAATGTCCAAACCCAAAGAAAGCCTTTTTCCCACAACAGGAAGTCTTGTCTTTAACTCAGGATTCCCACCAGAACAACCTGGCTAGAGATATTTGTATTTACAGCAATATTTTATATGGTCCACATTAAAGAAAAATACTAGAATGAGATCCTTTCAGGCGGCACGGCGGTCGAGTGGTTAGCGTGCAGACCTCACAGCTAGGAGACCAGGGTTCAATTCCACCCTCGGCCATCTCTGTGTGGAGTTTGCATTTCTCCAGGTACTCCGGTTTCCTCCCACATTCCAAAAACATGCTAGGACTCCAAATTGTCCATAGGTGTGAATGTGAGCGTGAATGGTTTGACTATATGTGCCCTGTGATTGGCTGGCGACCAGTCCATGGTGTACCCCGCCTCTTGCCCGAAGACAGCTGGGATAGGCTCCAGCATGCCCGCGACCCTCGTGAGGAAAAAGCAGTAAAAAATGAATGAATGAATGAATGAATGAGATCCTTTCACCCGGTTTGACAGTGTGTGTGTGTGTTGTTATTCCGTCTTTGTGCAGCACAACCCTTGACATTGTTGTGTGTTGTGGAGACATTTATCATAGAGAACATTTTGGCTGGTCCACTCAAGAAAAAAAAATCTCGTATCATTTCACCATAAAACTGTGTGGTGTGTGCTATTGCTTGTCTTGCTGTCATTGTGTGGCACGACCTTTGACCTTGCACTGTTATTATGGGAGCATTTGTCATTTTGAGGACTGTGTGTGTGTGTGTGTGTGTGTCCTTGTCTTTCGATATTGCAGCACATCCCTTGACATCTCACTTGATTTTACCGGGCTAAAAACTTTCCCCTGGTATTGGAGGACGACTTTACCAATTTCCAGGATCTACTGAGGGGAAGGCTATGTGCTGAAGAACACTGATTGATGGAATACGTTTGGAGCGTTTCCATTCATTTATCCATTTTTATTCCGATATTTGGCTGCAAACTTGTTCATTCGTTTTTACAAGCCTCATTTCACCAGAACACACGGAAAATAGCGTATTCGGCAATTAAGATAACCAAGTATGTGGAAAAATGGACCGTCATAATGGATCAACTGCGTATTTAGCTTGTTGAGTGTTTAGTTTATTGTAACAATAGTATGCTATTGGAGACACAGGTTCGATTCCCTGCTCTGGCATTTCTGTGTGGAGTTTGCATGTTCTCCCCGTGCATGCGTGGGTTTTCTCCGGGTACTCCGGTTTCCTCCCACATTCCAAAAACATGCTAGGTTAATTGCCGACTCCAAATTGTCCATAGGTATGAATGTGAGTGTGAATGGTTGTTTGTCTATATGTGCCCTGTGATTGGCTGGCGACCAGTCCAGGGTGTACCCCGCCTCTTGCCCGAAGACAGCTGGGATAGGCTCCAGCACCCCCGTGACCCTTGTGAAGATAAGTGGTATAGAAAATGGATGGATGGATGGATATCATGCTATTGGTTTAGTTTAATGAATGTTAACCAGCCAATAGGCTGATGGTAAAAACCTATTCTAGTTTGTGTTGTCGCCTGAGCCGAACACTGACACATTGTATTTTACTTACTTATGAAGTCTGAGCTATTATTGTTTATTCTAAACTTTGAGGCATTGTGTAAAAACGCAAACCACAGAGATTCCTGGAATTGTTAAACAATAATACTGGTTGTAACAATTTTTGGACATGTTGGAGAGGCAAATATCAATTTTTATTATACATTCATTCATTTTCTACCGCTTTTTCCTCACGAGGGTCACGGGGGTGCTGGAGCCTATCCCAGCTGTCTTCGGGCGAGAGGCGGGGTACACCCTGGACTGGTCGCCAGCCAATCACAGGGCACATATAGACAAACAACCATTCACACTCACATTCATACCTATGGACAATTTGGAGTCACCAATTAACTTAGCATGTTTTTGGAATGTGGGAGGAAACCGGAGTAATTTTCATTATTATTACATAATTATATATTACTGTTGTGCAATGAAAAGCATGTATCTTCATATTGTTCTCATTTTAGAAACAAGGCAGGCAAACAGTCTTTTCCTCTCACGCTGTTCGTGATATATGATCAGCATGCCGGCCTGTCACATGCAACATGTTTAGATACAATCCAAGCATGCGTGTGGGGGTGGGGTGCTCATCATGATGTAAATGTTTACATAAGACACACACATGCACACGAGCACAGCTATTTCTGGTCTTATTCAGTGTATCCATGCCTGATTCAGTCACTGTCCACTCACTCGCTGCAGTATTGGTATGGCAACATTGGCACAAGCGCACTCCTACTCTTTTTTCCGATGTTAGTCATAGGCCTCGCTTACGAGCAGCAGTTGATGTTTCACTCACTTTTGTGTCTTCCCTGCTTTTATCATGACTCCCATACACATGCTAAAAGTGCCAGAACAAAATAGGACTCAAATAAGGCAGCTTAATAACCAATCAACTGTTAATGCTGCAATATTTGTCTCCGCACATTCATTAGAAACTGACTTTTATTTCTCAAATGTGAACATTAAATTAATTTTTTTTTTACTGTAATAATGATTTGGAGTGCATGAGAAAGTGGAAAGGACATAATAGATGTTTTGACCCTATGGGCGTTTATTAACAAGTATATTATACAGCACAGAAGCAACATAACCAATGTTGTAACATTGGGTTGGAGTCAGTATTCATACCACTGATGAGTTCATTGTAAAGTACACTACGACAAGTGTAATACAGCTGAACTGCAACATGTTAAAGCGCATACAAAGGTAGATAAAGGTGCTGGATGCTGACCATGTGTCATACTTCAGATGAATTGATGAAAACTACATTGGAAATTAATACAAAAGTCCTATATTTACTAGCATTTTTCACATTATGATATAGCACAGGGGTCTCAAACATGCGGCCCGTGGGCCAAATGTGGCCTGCAGGACACTAGTTTGAGACCCCCGCCTTGATATGAAAGTTTAATGTTAGTGCAGCCCACGCAAGTTTGATATGGATGCTGTATGGTATCATGTACCCAGAAAAAAATATTACGTTTGATTAATGTTCATGTTAAAGGTTAAATAACTGTTAATAATTATCCTCCCTATCCGTGTGAAAGTGGTAAGTTTTTGGCTATTTAAGTCTAAAGGAAATAACTTGAAGGCTACCGTTTAGGTCGCTAGCTCTCTAGTTAGCATGTGTCTCAAGACCCTGCAGTTGCGCAATATGTTGTAAATAAAAAGAGTATAAATGTGACTATAGTCGTGTTTTGTCATGTCTACAGGGCTCTAATAATGCTTTGTTCATTTTAATCTGAAAAAAAATAATATGTCTACCCACCAACTATATGTGGTTTCTTAAGTTTTTATTATTTGCCGTTTTATTATTATTATTATTATTATATTTATTTATTTATTACTGATTTTCTTTATTTTTGATTTGTTTATTTATTTTTCATCTTATTTTGTGTAGAAAAATAAAAAGTAAGATATTTGAGAACAGTGGAATGTTTTATCAGAGCTTTTCTTGTAGAAAATTGGAACCAAAGCGAAGTTTTAAAAAAAAAATTGTTTTTAATAAATGCGTTGTTTTTTTTTTTGGAAAACCTGAGCATTTCCAAAATGTAATTTTTATACTAAAAAGGGTGCAGTACTGGACAAAATTCTGGTGAGTACTATGTTCTATGATGCTATACTGTATAGGATAGGGGAGTTATCACAAAGACCACATGTAGACACCAGCCCATGACGCTTTTTGTGCATATACCATTGTGTATTGAGAGTGTACTATTATTGTGTCGGCTTATCAGGTTGTGCTTTTTGTGTCACCATACCCTGTGATGCCAGATAGCACCGCTCATTCATTTAGTTTCCCACAATACGACCTCCTCCGCATTTCATGTAAACCTTCTGCAGCCTTAGACTTAATAGAAATTTTGTTTTTATACTGAGCCATGATGCAACTAAATGTTTCTATGCAAATGTAAATCTTTTATCAAATGGGAGATCTTTATGCTGACTCCTTCCCTTCTATTGTTTTATGGCCTGACATATAACGATGTAATTTATGTGCTTTAATTTCCTTTTTTTGTGTTTGGCTTATTTACCCTGTGATTGGATGGCGAACCAATCCACGGTGTCCTCTCAATCCTCTTGCCTAAAGACAGCTGGAATAGGCTCCCGCATACACCCATGATCCTAACGAGTATAAGCGGTATAGAAAATGGATGGATGGATGGATGGATCGCTTATTTGATCTGCACAGGACTTCTGTGAAAAAGAATCTGTTCCAGGGTCAAACTGTCTCATTATAAAGTCTTTATTGACTGGTGTTCTTGTAAAAATGTGTTAACCACTCTTTATTTAAAACAAACATTTAACGGTAATTAAACTGTAGGTGTCTAACAAATAGTGAAGCCATTTAAACTAATTCAGAAAGTATATCTTATGTCTTTCAGGCAGATTGAATGGATGAAGTTGAAGACACACCTTTACTAAGACTGGGAGGCAGCCACCATATGTGAATGGATTGTGGCGTCTTGAGCTAAGGTATCTGCTTTAACTGTTGTCCGAGCTTTCACGAATTGCTGAATAGCCACCTGATGACAAGACTGACTATGACAATGATGAGAGGGAACCCGGTACATTTGATGGCGAAATTGCCATACAGAAGATGAGGACTTTGATGGATTTGTAGGAGAAGATTAATTAAAAATATGACGTGTGTATTGTTAAAAAGTAGAATAACGTTCAACTAAACTCACTGTTTTGTAATCATACTGTAATCATATACCTTTTCCTTCATACTTTGGCAAAATATTCCTAGAAATCTATGACAATTGGAGAGGTTCATTTATGTGCTTTGTACTCTCAACTAAAAGGCCAGCTGTTTGTTTAAGGGGACAAATAGGGCAAACAGTCTCTAATTATCCCACAACTGAGGGCAAGAACTTTTTTTTTTGTCTTCTCTTCTTTTGTGTATGAAGAAAAGCGACGTTCCGAGTCACCAACCAGCCAGTCTCTGTGTGTTGACCCACTTCATAAACAGCCTGACTCGATGGCCCCCTCCCTTGGGGCCCCCCCATACTTCTAGAACATATCAAATCAAAACAGTTGCTATTTGACATTTGGTCCATCAGTTTATTTGAATGGGCAATATTGATCTAGGGAAGTTACTCAACTGAAATGTACTACAAGATGTAAAAATTTTATTGTATCTCCTCAAAGGACAATACTATATAAATTAAACTTCAATATACTTTAATATACTTTAGAGTAGTTACCTCACAGCTTGTATAGCAGTAAAAATCCACTATGCATTGAAAATAAGTTAACACATAGCCAATATTGTCACTGACTCATTTGCCAATTTCTGTTGCTCATTAAGAGGAGAACAAAAAAAAAAGTTTAAAAGGGGTTAACTATGTTTAAAACATGTTTTGTTGTTTTGTAATTGTATTTATTTTATTTTATATGCCGACAAACATTTGTGTTATTACCTTTTATTTGTATATAAAGCACATGCCCCTATCTCAGGGAAAGTTCTGATGCTTTGTTGTAAAAGTC